>NW_020455171.1:732991-742188 GCF_003342845.1 Nothoprocta perdicaria
AGTGTGCCTGCTTGAGCAGGAAGGTTGGACTAGATGATCTCTAGAGGTCCCTTCCAACCTTGAATATTCTGTGATTCTGTGACCTTTCTCTTCATTATTCTTGACTGTAACCAGGCATGAGACAAACCAAGTTTTTTTTCCATTTGTTCAGATATCTGTCCCATATCCAGAGGTTTATATCACATAATTTGAAGTTCTTGGAAGTAATTATGTAAAAAAAAAAATCAAATAATTCTGAATTATTTCRAAGAAAATGTAATATCTTTTTCTCAGCTGCTATAACTGTTTCTCAGAAGTTATAACTGTTGTCTCAGGAAAATCTCCCTAACTTATGTTCACTAAGATATGGAAGCTGTTTTGTAGATAGTGATTTCTTACCTTATCGAAATAGAGAAGTCTGCATTATTTCTATTAAGAAATGAAAAAGTAAAAAGAAAAAAAGAAAAAAAGAAAGAAACATCTGATATCACACCTGGATGGCACAGTTATCTAATAATACAAAATGCATCACAGAAACTACTAAATGGATTTTGATAACAGCAGTATATATTTTATATTTTAAACTTTAAAGTTGAATTTTGAAACCCATTTTTGAAGTCTCCACAAAAGTGAGGAACCTCTAATTTTTGACAATTTGCTAATTACAGTGAATTAGCAAAAACTAATAAAGTTGGAACATGTGCATGGGGAAAAGAAATGGATTACATATATCAGTGATGAACGTTACATTTGCCTTTGAGGCTGTTCATCCAGAATGTTAATCTGCAAGTCTTGCAAATTAACCATCCACCTGCAGCCTGGCTGGCATCTTTATCATCCTGACAGAAMAAGTATACACCCTAAGCATAAAAATTAGACTTTCCCTGAAAATGCGAGAMATATTGTCACAGGTTTGGAGGAATTCTCTACAATACCTGTTGTGAGTGTGTCTCCTATGTGAAGAGTTTGCCATGGGCTTGTTTACACGAGACAGAATTGCCAATATAGTGCTGTTGAAAATGAAAATACTTTGCACAGGTCTAGCTAAAGTATATTAACATAGCATTTCAAAATGTTTGCTTTGGCTATGCCTTCCCTAAGCATTTGGCCACTTGTTTTCTTGACAGTSCATCTTAGTTTCCAGTTAAGCCAGAAAACCAGAAGCAAGGACAAAAATCAATATTTTTAATTTCTGTTGCTGCATTTTCTTTAGAAAAAATTAAAAACTTGCGATGGATATTTTCTTCCACAAATCTTTATTCTTTTAAGCAACTCTTTTCTTTGTCCCTATAATACATATGATGGATCTCTTTGTCATAGTTGAGATCTTTCTGCTATGTTCACTCCCTTTCTTATGCCATAATATTAAATTAGGTGATAAAGGTTATGCATATATTTTCTTTGCAGATCCATATTAAAAATATATTATCATTTATGTATGGGTAGTATGTGAAATAAGGACTACTTTGGACTTGTAGGATTTAAGAGGGGAACAAAAATTGTTTGAATGCATATTCTGCTGTTGGGGGTTTTCATCACAGATTCCAAAATTATTTTAAATATCTACTTTAGATTTGTAAAATGAACCTATACCTAGGGGTCATCTGGGACAAAAAAAAGAATGTTTTGTGTGAAAATCATTCTATAACACATTGATTCTTAAAAACAAAAGCATAATAATTACAGAGCTGAGACCTAACATATTAGTTAATGACTCYGATGGAGCTGCTTGATTAAAGATGCTCAGAGAAGATTAATGACTACATCAAGTAAATGACCTTATGAGTTCTCATAAAACTATTCTCTGAAAAGTTTAATATAGAGTTAATAAATAGTAATTATTCCTTGCTACCATCTGGTTGAATCCAGGTGGATGAGGGAGGAACCCATTTTAAGCACTATTCATAGGCTTCTGGTAATCTGAATAAAAACATAATTGATTGTATCATGAAGTATAAGAAGGGATGTCTCCTACATGGGGCTGTGAAAATGCTGACTTTCAATGCCAATGTGTGAGGATATCAAAGCATTTGAAAAGTGAGTGTTTATGATTTCCATTTGAAAGTAAATAACATGAAAAGTAGAGGGACAGAATACAAAAGTTGTTTTGACATGTAAAGATAGATGTGAGCATATAACAGATTGTACTGGGCATTCCTTGATTTTAGTGAGAGCTGTTCAAAATCTATTTCAGTCGTAAGATAAATAACAGAACACATTCCTGGAAAAATAATACAAGTTATTTAAGACTCTCTGGAATTAGATTACAGTATACCATATGAAAACTGGGAATCCAAGCCCCTTAATGATGTAATCAGGGAGCTAAGGACTTTTTTTTGCCAAGTTTTGTGTTACTTAGTGTGGGGGAGGTAATTCAGAGAGCTCAACATTATGTAATTAACTGGAATAATAGAAGGCAGATAGTCTGGAGGCACCACCTATAATGACCACCTTGGATTCTCTGACTCAGGTCCTGGAGAAGGTGTTTTGCTCTGGTGGTGGTTTTATGGTCACTTTAAGTCCAGTATTCTTATCTACAAATTCCTTGTAATGTGAACATAAGTTTTTTAGCTCAGTAGAGAATAATATTTCAAAATATGGAAAAATATGATATACAATATCTTACTATGTAGATGTGTACAGTTGTGCAATGTGTGGAGTCAATAACTCTATAGTATAGCATAGATGATGCTTATTCTCTACTATGCATRTTATTTATGTTTTTCTCTCATAAAATGCTCTAGCATGATTTGCATTTCCTGAGCTTTACGTATTTATTCAGAATCTCTATAGGGTGAATATCTGTCAAAATCACACGCACCAAACCCTGTTCATTTTATTTATCCTCATCTTCTTTCAACCAGGAGGTCATTTCTCCCATTTTGCCATTGTTCTCTTTCTTCTATTAAAGGTGTAAAGTATTTTTTTCCATAACAAAATGGACTGAGAAATACTGAGCTTGACATAATGCCCTTTACATAAATGCTCTTTTCAGTGAGTTTGTAAATACAGATTTACCAGTAGTGTTCTGGGTTTGTGGTCAGAAATAATATATCAGAGGCTGATTCTAAGATAAACTGCATCCTGCTCTTCAGTTCAGTAGGAGCTAGGTCAGTGAGTATGTAGTAAGGAAGAACAGTCTGTTGTCCTTAAGGAGAGATGGATCTAGCTAGATTATTGCTTATACTCAAATACTCAAAAGAACTTTTTTACCACATATCATTCATATATGTGTTCGGTCTTACATATTGGTGTGTTCAGTTTTGAGAAGTCCTATGAAACTTTGCACTTAATGTTCTTGTGTAAAAAGTGAAAATAATTCCTGTTAAAACTGATCTTATGGTAGTGGTTTCTCTCTGGGAAGCAGACAGACTACGTAAATATCTTGCGAGTTCTGCTTGTTRTACCATTTGGAGTCTCACTGCTGTTAATACTTCTGCTCTCCTGCCTTTTGTGGTTGAAGCAGAGGGAGGACAATATTGCCAGATTTCAAAACTGACCAAGTTGGAAAAGCCATACAGTTGTTTGACAAGCTGTCAGAAGACTTTTCCCCTCTCAGCAAAAGAACTTTCCAGTTATTATTTCTTTCTAATTTATTCCAACTCAGTGACTATACCTTTATGCACAAAACTAATTCCAGCTCTGTTTATCACTTCAGTTTCACATAATTGCTAATATGAGAATTTAAGGAACTTTTAAGTAGTCATTGTGCTGTTATTTTTCACAGTAGGAAATTATACTATCCTGTAACTGAGCTATCAACCAGAAATTTAACATCAGTGAAAATGTTAGAACCTGAAACTTTTTTGCAATCAGGAAGTAAAGTAGAGTTAAAGGRAAAGTTTAATAGCTGCTATTTTCCMAAATCTGTTTTTAGGGCATATTATTTATACAGACACAAACATCCTATAGTGATGAATATATTGTGGGAACATACAGAGGAAAAAAAAATTGAGAAGAGGATCTTTAATAATAGCGTGAGAAAATGAGTAATTTTGCAAAAGAAATCTTCTAAAACATGCAGGAAGACMTATTCCTATGGAAAGAGGAAAGAGCACAATGACTGTTGTGCTGCTTTAGATATGTAGACTCATAAAAATGTTTGGAACAATTTTGCATCTATTTCTTCCAAATGGTGCTGTGTTATTCAATTGCCAGCAATGGCAATGCGATATAGTGGACAGTTCATTAACCTCATTAGAAATGGCAGCTGCAGCCCAGGATGATAGTGAATGAATGACTCACGCTGGCAAAACAGAAGGCAGACAGCATTGCTTCACTGGCTTCATTACACTTTTTCTGTTAGTTGTGGGGSTGCTAAATTGATATTTGATTGAAAACTGATCTTGTTAGTAAAGATAACCAAATGCCACCAAATGCCAAACCCAATATTCACCTCCTGACAAATATTCTGCTTTGTAAATTTTGTGTRTATTTTGGGGGAAGAACTCTTTGGCACAAAGTCATGGGTTGCGTTCCAGGTACATGGTACTGAAAGCTGCACAGATCTCATAATAAAACTCTTGTTAAAAACAAAATGATTTTCTAAAGTAGCAGTCCTTCTCTATACATTCCTTATAGGCTCCATAATTATCTTTGTTATTCAACTATTGATTATTTATGTGCAAAACTATGGTTTTATTCAAGTGGGCAGGGCAATCACTAGTAAGATAAGGATGCAGTTTTGGAACATCAATACTCCTCTTTTTCAAAAGTAATGTTTGCTTAAGGGAGAAAAAAGATACTTGTGTTCTTTCTATTCAGTTTTATATTTTGCAGTAGCTACTGCCAGACATGCTGGATTGAAACAACAAAATAGGAGATTATAGGCTGTGAAAGATATGGTTCAGTATGTATGCAGCTTTGTTTTACACCTGTGAGATTACTTTTTTTTTCAAATGGCTGGCTTAGAGCTCAGAGAAGTATTTTAAATGAAGATACCAAGATTCCTCCTAAAGCTAAGAAACCATCATTTTTTTCAACCTGTACTTGAGAAACTGCAATATATGTTGGCAAAGTCAGCCCATAAATCAATGGAAGGTGCAAAAAATAATCTTAATAACAACCCTGCTCTTGCCTCCTGTAATAAATGGAGTTACAGCTCTGTGAAGACAAATCTTTTGAATGAGAAACATACTCCAAACCTGATGTGTTAAAATCCTGTCTTTGCTATTCTGGCCAGGAAGCATCCTGTATCTCTGGGAAGAGGAAACCCATTTGTATTCCCTTTAGGATCTAATGACACTTCCCTCTGGAGTTTTGTAGCCTGCTTTGGATAGGATAGAATTTCTCTTATGCTTCAAAAGCTTCTCTGGGGAGCAGACCKTTTGCAGCCACAGGATGCAACTCAAGGTTTTGAGGAGCTACTTTGCTTTCTGGCCTCAGTCCAGCATGATTTGTCCCTGGGATAACTCCAGTGAATTCCAGCATTCTCCTTTGGCAGACTACATCAGTTTAGATGCATCTGGAGTGCCTGCTGCAGGGGAACCTTGAATGAGCAACTTTATGTCTGGATTCAGTGAATATACTGTTCTGATTGAGCCCCTGATGTTTGGGAAGATCTCGTGACAGAGAAAGATTTTGTTTCTAGTCCTGGCAAAGTAGTATTTTGTAGTATTTGTGCTTTGAGCCAGGTCTGAGTGCAAGAGTAAGCTTCCTGATTTTTACAATCATGGGACATTGTCAGGGTGTCTAATTTCTGTGCAGCAGTGGTATCTCATCAGGACCCAGCTGAGCACCATTTCTGACCTTGTATGGGAAAAGATTTTCCTGTAAATCAGGAATCCTGACAGTATGAGGATACAACTGTAGATGAACATCACTTGAAAATAGGTTTTAGGAAATCTGCATCTTGACCCAACGGGACAGCCTTGGTAAAGGGAGGATGTATGAAATACAGGCAAGCAGATGTTAACTCTGTCAGTTGCTGTGCTGTTGTTAGCTGTTTATCTTCATATGTTTGCATTTATACTCAAGTGGACCATGCTGTTGTGGTGGCTCTCTGGAAAAAGGTGGAACAGAGGGTGAATAGGCTGAAGTCTGAGGGCCTGTTCAGACAACATAGTTCATGGGATCTGTATACACAATCTACATACCCTTGCAGGTACTATAGGTGCTATTGCCACTTTGTAGGTGTTTTTGATGACTGGCTTTCAGTGGCATAGTCTATAAAGTAGTTGGTGGCTATGCAGAAGTGTCAGTCAGGTGCTGYTTTTCAGGTCAGTGAGACAGAGACCTTGTCTTATGGATCTGTCATGGTTTCCCTTGTGTGCAGGGAGTGATATGTGTGTTTCTGGACAGTACTTGCAGCCTCCTTGAGCTCTCCTTGCAGCCTCCTTGATGTCTGTTTCCCAGTTGCCAAAAGTTGTCCATTCTATGACCCAGTATGTGAGCCAAACCCTTGAACTTGTCCTAGCATTCCATAATAGCAGTAACTATAGTTAAATACTTACCTAAGCTCTTTTGTTGAATTGGACATTGTTTTTTTGGGAAAGTGTCATTTTTGGCAAGATTTACTCCAGGGTGGATTTGATCTTCCCTAGGTCCTCATTGCAAATACAAACAGACATATGTTTGTGAAACAGGCACAAAACCTATTTTACTTCTTACTAATCTTCTGTGAAACAATACTGAAGTCAATTTAATCAAAAGACAGTCAACCATATGCGAGACTGGGCATAAAAATGTGTTCTTTGATTAGAATCTGGATTGCTCTTTTAGAAGACAGGTAAGTCTTAAAAGATTAGTTTTAAAGTAAAGACTATTAGAGAAAGAATTTGAAAGAACTTCTGTTTTGGTACTTGCATTGAATTTGGCATTTCTGAATTTAATCTTGATAAATAATCTTTTGAGTTTTAAGTCTTTCCTTCTGTACATAAACATATGAAACATAACTATAGATGAAAAGAGCCTCTCAACTGTGATATCTGAGAACAAAGACTGGAAGCAGCAGGGGAAAGACCTGACAAGGAATGAACAAGGAGAAACATACAATTGAAAAATGACAGCGTCCAAGTTAAAAGCATTGAATGATTTTCTGTATCTTTCTCATAAAGCACACAGTTATGAGGGGTTAGAAGGGCTACAGGAATGTTTAGAAGAAGCAATAAGATTGGGATACTTCCACCTGAGAAAGAGAAAAAAAAAGTGAGAAGTGATGTTGTTGAATCTATCAGACCATGAATCATTTTGTGATTAGTCCCTTTCTTCATAACAGAAGTTAGTCATTGCTTATTGAAATGATGAGACTGTGGTTTTAACACATACACAATTACATAATTAGAATAAAATCATGAAGTTTTTTTGGTTTTGATTGCATACCATAGTAACTGAAAAAAACAAGGAAAAGGGCAAGGACTGGAAAACTATGCTTTTACAAATACTTATTGAGCTATAAAGGAGATGCCAAAGGCATGTGATCTCAATTGCATATACTTAAAAATCTCTTCATCATTGATATATACCTAAATATACAAAGCATGAATTTATTCATGGCCAAATTAACAGTTTTGTGTCTGGTAAATGCCAACAAATTTGTTTTTATTACAGAATAGACAAATATATAAATTCTCCTTAAATAAAATTGATGAATAAAGCAGTAGTCCCAATTTTCATATTTAGAATTTTATATTTAACTGATACAAAAAATTGAGAAGTGGTAAAGGAATGCTGTTTATTTAAGTCTCTTCAAACAGATATAGCAGGATAAGCAGGATAAGAGAGCATTGAAACAACTGCAAATTATCTTTTCAAAAGGCACCTTTTCTGAGTCAGAGCTGTGAAATGTGGCTTTTTGCAAATAAGACTTTTTGTGCCTTTGTTATCAGAAGAAGTTGCATAATTACTAAGGTTTGTAATTCTTTGTTCTCAGTAATTAGCACCAAGAAAATACATTTCCACAGCATTGTTTTTGCCATCCTCTTGAATTATTCTGGAAATTTTTCATTTAACAGTTCTCCTTTAATAATTTAATGTATATGTGTGTTAAATTCCATTGATAGTTCTCAGTGTGGAGAATCACTTTTTGGCCTTGCTAGCATCCCACAATATTTCCAGTACAGCCACCAAAAAACATACTTGTCTCTTTCATGAGTTTATTACCAGTACTTTTTGCTATATAAAATACCTATTTTATACCTATTTATAGTCCAATAAACTCAAACGCAAGTTTATATATAGGATTTGTATATTGAATTGTACCCTATTCTTGGTATATTTTATATTAGTCTATTACTTAACACTTTGTTTCATTTAACAAATTATGTCAGTAGTTGTATATATCACTACTGGTCAAAGAAATTTTTCTGTTTAATGGGTAACGCTAATTTTGCAGGGAGGTTTTGACCTTCCTTACTTCTGACTTTTAACAAATGAAGACTCCTTATTGAAGTATATATGGTCAGACTCCATCTATTCCACCCTCCCTTTGGTTGGTGTGTTCCTGTGCAAGGTGAATGGCAAGAAGAGTCCACTCAGACCAGGCTCCAAGCCTGGAGACCCGCTGTTATGCTCAGAGACTGACAGTGGAGCAAACAGGCTGTGCTGCAGCTACTTAAGGGGAGACAGGCATTTGTGGATGTGAATATTGTGGATTGCATTCAATTCAAGCTCCAGAGGGAATATGCAGAATCCAGATGGACTGTTTGACAATCTAAAGTGATAACTCTTCTCTGAACTAAGCTCCATCAGCCCCTTACCCTGTCCTTGGTTGTTGATACCTCTGCAGAGCTCCTTTGTCACATCAGGAGACTTTGTTCAGCCCCCCCTCAGGGACTGTTTTCAATCATCCTTGAACCTCGATGGTTTGTTTCTATCAACAGCAGATAATTAGTCAGGGCATGGTAATAACTAAAGATAGTCTATATAAAACCATGGGATTTGAAGATGTTAATTATTGTGTTGTTTGCTTTCTTTTCTGCATGACATTCATCATCGTATATCTGATGGGACTTAAATGTCAATCAGTTTTGTCCCCTCTAGTCATTATTAGTGCAAGTCTATCTAGTTCTTGTTAGTGAAGTTAAAATAAACTAAACAAAAAAAAAGCGGGGGGAGAGGGGGAGACTTGCTCATTCAGAAGTAATATTTGACATCTTTCATTCTTTTATTTATTTTTTTTAATGGGTCCATATATGAAATGTTATCTTTATAGCCTTCAGTTATCTTCATAGTAAGGCTAAAGATTAGTTTCTGTTTATGAATATTTTTCTAAATTTGAT
>NW_020455171.1:742558-791772 GCF_003342845.1 Nothoprocta perdicaria
GTCCATATATGAAATGTTATCTTTATAGCCTTCAGTTATCTTCATAGTAAGGCTAAAGATTAGTTTCTGTTTATGAATATTTTTCTAAATTTGATATAAATTCCTCCTAAAATTAGTCTTGAAGAATTCTACTGATAAACCCTTAGGAATATAACAATAATATACAATAAGAGTAAATATTGTAATATGAGAAAGTATATAATATATAAGTAAATGTAATAAATAATATATGCAGAAAATAATACATAGTATACTTACATTAATTACACTCCACTTACAGCAGCTTACAATACAGTACAGTAATTTATGTTAAGTATGCTTTACTGTATATAAGTGAGTACTGTTGCATGTATAACATTGCATGTATAATATATGCACATAGCATGTATATATGTATGACATGTATTAATATATTAATATAAATAATATAAATGTTATTTCTTTTTTCAGCTTAGGCTATGATAACAAATTGCACAAAGTGCGTTGTTTCTGATGAAGTCACTTGAGATACATAGCTGCTAGAATGAGGCATATATCTCACTATTTCTAAATACTTGCCTTAGGAAAGTATGAATATCTTCAACATTTGAAAGTATGCAGAATTTCATCCTTTGCAGAATATTYATTTGATTTTTATCCTTTGCTACTTAGTTAATGAGTTGCAATGGTTTTAATGTAGTCTGTTGGAATGAGTAAAGTGCACAGTAGACTCTGGTATTTGTTTTAACTATATTGTGGGTATTTGTGTGTTGAAAGAGTTTTGTTGCTGCTAATTTTTCAAAAGTACTGTCCCTGGCATTACAAATAAATGCTTTGGGCAAAGGAAATATTCTTACCTTTTGAAGATGGATTATGTGATAGGCCATAAATATGACATTAAGTAGTAGTTAAACATGAAAGGATATATGGAAATCATTTCTTTATTTAAATTATCCACCAATACAGAAACAATTTCTTTCTCTCAGTGGTGATGGCTGGGTCACACTTCTTTTCCTCTGTCATTCCTCTACATGTCAGAAACTTTCTAGCAATGCCTTCTTTTCTCACTTGCCTCTGCCTTCCTGTTGAGATAGGCACACTTCAGCCCCTTTCTTACAGAGGTCACACAAAAATGGCAATTGCATGGAGATCAGTCTGCATAGTAGAAATGGAAACTGAGAATAAGATATACTAACTCTACAGGAATCAGTAGTTGTAAGTGAAAAGAACATTATTTGGAGTTAGAGGTATTTGGATTATAGCTCAAACTAACAGAAATGTGAAGACAAGCCATCTTGTTGAYTAATGATCTGCAAAGGATGTTTTTCAGTGTACCCAGGCTATTCTGAGACAATGCAACATTACTGTTCTCCAGATGTRCCTATTCATCTGCAAAACTTTTAGCACAGATTGCTGTCTTATTTGCAAACAAATTATTCAACAATCCCAGTGTATCACAATGACAGATAAACTGATGTGATATGCTCTCAGAAGTGGTTAATTTGAGATTCGATAATTCTTCKATACTTACTGCCAATTAGCTTTGAAGAGTAGCAGAATGCCTGACAGAGAAATGTTTAATTTCAAAACGAGCTGATCAGCTGATGGGCCTWGGGAATTTTGTAAGTCTTGATGATAAAATTAGAGAAAACAGTTTAAATACTTTTTCTTTTGTTTTCTTCAGTTCTGGACACTAATTTCAAAATGTTTAGCTGACTTGTAATGGGGCTTCYAGTCCTACTGCAAATTTGCCTCAAACTTGCCTTGTTAAGGGGCAAATGGATAGAGAAGGGGGCACTCTCCAATACTTGTTGTTGTTTACGAGCAATCTGTCATGCTCCTTCAGACCCATCTTTCCTGCATGACAGCATTAGTCATGAGTTGCTTGCTTGTGCCTGCCCCTGTGAATATTTATGAATATTGATATGCATATGGAATTGCTTATAGCATCACAAAGAGAAACCTTCCGTCTCTAGCCTTAGACTTGCTCCTGAAAAGTACTTCCATGCTTGAACACTTTGTAGTTTACAACACCTTTCCTCCCATATATGCTAGACATGGTTTTCAGGACATGTCAAGAGAGAAAGTCTAGTTTGTAAGCTTTCCAAGGGTGGAGGCACGGGCTAGGCATTAAGTTGTTTAGTGTGACATGCCTAGTAAATATGTGACCAGCAAGCAGAAAGAATTTCCTATATTAAGCTGCATATGAGTATAAGTTTGGGACATATAAATGTTAGGCTTATGCTTCGCGCCCATCACTTTAGAGTTTCAATCCCTTGGTTGATCTACCTCTCAAAGAACAATCTTGTCCTATCAAGTGGGAATAATAATAAAAAGGACTATTATCAGTTTTTACGAAGACCTTTTTTTTTTCTTGAAGGTGTGAGTAACTGAAAGTCATCTTTCCAAGACAAGTGTTCTAATTGAAATAAACTGTTATAATTTTATTGAAAAAAAATGGCATTAAACCAGGGTGAGTAATATTCCTTCCTAGGTAGCTTGAGAAAATAAAGCTTCAGTGAAAGGCTTTACAAAGAAAACAACAAATGCTATTTTTTTTGTTGTTGAGATATAAAGTAAACAAAGTCATAATTTGACTTTTTTCAGCTAGAGTTCATCTTGCCTTATTTATGGTAGCTACTTTTGGCAATGGACAGAAATCTATACCTGCTAAACCTTCTGACTTTKTTTTTTTTTTGAGTTAAGCAATTAGTTAAACGACAAATTTAGCCAGGTTCTGGCTTGAGTGGAAACAATGTTATGCAAGCATGACATACTGGAGAAAGTGGAGAGGTAATATTATAAACTCCTTGCAAACATGAGACAGATTTAGACTGTGTGATTTACTGGAACCAGCTTTGATTCCTGCTGTTTACTCTTTCAGATAAGCAAAGTAAATTCTGTGCAACTTATTGTATACTAAATGTGGCATTAACACCCCTGCCTCCCGTTAATAGTTTTGAGGGGATTTGGTTGTGTTTTTTTTTTTTTTTTTTTTTTTTTGCCTTTTGGTAGACTTTTAATGATTTCCTAAGTGATCACTGGAAATATATATGGATCATTGGAAATAGTCATAAAATATGCTCTTGATAATGACTCAAGAGAAGTACATGCAGAGGGATTCTTTTTTTAATGGAATATCTGCAGCCTCAAAACCCTCTGATATTTTGTCTAGGTTTTACACTTTCCCTGTTTTTTCCTTTTTCTGCATAATTTTCTTGTCAATTATCCTTAACCGTGCCAGGGAAAATGATATGACTTTGTCTTACAACAAAGTAATAAGATTTTAAAAGTTTATTTCTTTAAGCATTGTCTAGCAGAAATAAAGAAAACCCTACAACCTCTGGCAACCATGAATTTCTTATTATTTGTTAATCTTCAATAATTAAAAAAGCAAGTATCTCTGGTCTAAATGTAATGGACATTATTTTTAACACTATCATCATATGACAACAATTTACTATTCCATCTACTCCTGAACAAAATGAGGAGCAGTGAAAGAAACATTCKACCTCATGATTGTCACTAACTACTTTCATTATTCCCTTTCTTATTAAAATCTTGGGGAAAGGAGGAAAAAGAATCCTAAAGTCCATGGATGTAGGGATAGCCCTTTTCAGAGCGGGTGTCACAGCCACTGCTTGCTATACCATTACTTACCTGACATGAGAAGGGGCATGGTGTGAACAAATAGGCAGCAACCTAGAAATGTGGTATAACAAGTGGTAGAGCTACCATGATTTTACCAAGCTGTCTCCCTGGACCTAAAGGAAAAATATAGGTAAAGTTTTAGAGTGGTCCTCTGCATCTTCAATTTTGCTAGGTTTAGAACTTACTTAGCCTTAAAGGTTGGCCATATTTATATAATATCATCTGGTGGAATAGGTCAGGAAAATGTTATACCAAGTTTTGCTTGATAAAGGATGCTCTCTGGCTCTAATCTTGTTTGCTCTAGACAGCCTCAACTGTTTGACAGATGATATTCCACTTTTTGCTGGAGTTTGCTGGAGTGTCACTCCAAAGGCGGATAGGATAGATGGAGGCTGTCCTACATGCCATGCTATCCACACTACTCATAAATGCTCCTTGGGTGATATTTCAGGCACTGAATATGCCTTCATTTTCCCAGCATTAGTCAGTGCCCAGGGCACATTAACCTGGCACCAGGTTAATGCTTGAGTAATTACTCATGCAATTGTTTTTGCCCGGGCGCATTCTTGTGCCATACAAATCCAACACTGTCTTAAATCTATTACTGTGCATTGTAGAAATCATTGTGGCTGCATGCTGGCCAATCACATTTTTCCTATGGAATACGTTTTGCCTTTAAATGCCCATAGAATTCTGAACTCTTAGGGGATAGGTGAATAGATACAGCCAAAATGCAGTTTTCTATTTCACATTCATAACTCATAAACCTTAGTAGGAGAAAAATTGTTCTGTTGTAATAAAATCCTGTAGCGTATTACTTGAAGAGTACTCCCAAATCTGATGTTTAATTTCTATGCTAGCTAGTTTCCACACAGGCCAGAAAAGACTTTCACATTAAACATCTCAATATTAGAATCTGTATTATTTCCCTTTGGATAACAGGAAGTTAAAGGCACGACAGGAGTTAATGACTGTATTCTGGGAAAAGTAATTCAGCCATTAAAAAGTCTTCAATTGTCACCATGGAAGCATAGTAGTAGTACAGCTGAAAAAGCTACATTGCAAAGGAAGCAATCTAACTTGCATTTTTCACATAGATTAATAGCCGTAATGCACTAAGGACTTTTGGATAACATTTTTTTTTTCCAGGTACTTTGCTGTAAGTTTTAGCTTATTGTGAAAGTCACATTTACTGTGATATATTTGTTTAATCTTTCCTTAAATAGCATTGGTATAATAAATAGAGAACACTAATCTATGAAGTACTGAATGTGTCAGCATAAGTGGGTGGTGAAAACCTGTAATGACCTCCTAATATTTTAGGATTTTTATTAAATGAATAAAATTTCAAGATCATCCTCTTGCAATTTTTTTTTGCATCATTTTCTTAGGGTACTTGGCGCTATATATTGTATCCTGCAGTGGTTTGAAATTATTATTTTAGAATTTCATTCTTCATAAGGTAATATAGATGGTGTTTTTATGTGATTGAGGAGCCTTGCTTATGCTTATTAACAAAAAGAAGAAAATAAAAATATACCTATGTAGACTCCTAAAACCAAATATCATGACGACTGGATAGGCTAAGATTAGAACTCTAATAGTTTTTGCATTTCATTTTCAAATCTGGGCAACTGACTGTCTCGTAATTTTCCTTTTTTTTTTTTTTTTTTATTTTCAAGTCTTTATATATAAAGTTTAATTAGTCTGTATATAACACTTTTTTTTTTTTCCTGATATCATTGTTTGGTAACATTTCCAACACCAATGCTTGTTGGATTTTTTGACTGTTATGTTTTGCTAAAAATTCTGTGCTGAAGCTTTAGTTCATTTTGAGTTTGTTTAGTAACTATGTAAAAGTCTCACACTCTTACAGGGAAGATCTGATTAATGGATGGCTGGGCTTCTGATTTTCCCTATGTATCTCCTCTTTTGAATGATTATAATGCATACATGTATTAATGTATGTGTGCTTGGTAATGTAATGTAACCTTTGCCTATTACATTTGGTAATAATCCTGTTTCTGAATACCACTTATAACCAGGACTAATGGATACTATTTAACTCTGTATTTGGCTCCAAAGTTTATGGGTATTGCATTTGATCTTGGACAGGAACTGTATCTGAAAATGACAACTAGTATACTGGAATCCTTTTTTTTTTTTTTTCACATTAGCAGGATAGACCATAATGAGTGTAGAAAACAAATATCATATTACTACAAGATTGTCTTTAAATTGTCATGGAAGTGCTCCTCCCTCAGCTTCAATCCTCACTTCTAATTTATGGGAATATTTAATTCACTCTCAACCACATATTACAAAGTTAATTTCTATTAGCATTAAATCTCCCTTTTTTCTTTCAAAGTCACTCTACACAAATATTCTTTCTGCTTCACTCATTATTCACAGATTGCTTCTATCTTTGTTTTTTTCCAGAAAGAAGAAAAAAAGGAAGCTTTTTAACACAACAGTACATTCTATATATCAAAGCTCAAGCGTCCATAGGTTTTTAAATCTTGTCCCTTGTAATGTGTCTTTCCACTTTTGTAACTTCTATTATTTGAAAGGAAAAATTGTGACTACACAGTCTAGTTCATGCTCTAATTACCTTCTTCATGAGTAAGTTTCTCTTCCATTTTCTTAGGGGCCAGGTCTAAAATTCATGCTTTCCATTTCTTCTGAACCTATCCAATTTTTTTATTTGCTTTCCTGATGGCTTCTAATTTCTCTTTATTAATTTGTTTCTTTACGAACATGACAGGCTTCATGGTTTGAGCTGGCTTGTAAAAACTCCCTGTTGTTAGTTTGATCCTGTCCTTACTTATCCAACTTTCTTAGATAATGATCAACTTGTCGTTGGTCTGGTAAGCATGTTTTATTTCTCTTACTCCTGCCCTCTTAGTCCTGGACCTGGGAATCTCTGATGCTGCATAAAGAAGTCCAGCTTTTCTGCCTTCCTGCTGTGCCTCTGGAAATGCTGATTTTCCCTTGGCCCTGTGTTCAGTTTTATAATCTTACTTGCTCAGGTTATAACAGCTCAAATCACTTCTTTGCCTTTGCCTTCCTCATCAATTTTACCTGCATTAACCTGACAACTATTAAATTTGTGGGATTTATTTCTATTTGTTCGCTCTTTCACTCAGAATTCATTTAAGAGACAGCAGTTTTTAACTTTCTCACTCAGTAGTTCAGATTTGGCCAGATACCGTTAACAATCCAGAAGACCTATAATGTGCTTGACATTATACTACAGAAAAGTCTGTTAGAGAAATCCTGCTCATGATGGATAATGAGCACAATGAACAAATGCCAAACTAAATAACTTAAATGTCTTTAACACCATACAAGGTTTTGCTCTTGTCCTCCTGCATTCTGAACCTGTCTGCTGGAAGAGTACTGGCAAAGACACCCCCCCACACAAAAAGCAATAACAAAAGTTTAATAAACTTCAGGCTAGTAAAATGCACTTTTGCTGACAATTGTATGATGAGGATTGATGATACCTTTAGTTGTGTTTTCTCTCACACACCTGCCTTCAAATTCATGCCAAAAGCTGAACCACAGCCCAGCACCATATAGCAGTCACTTGCAGAGCGACAGCTTGACGCTTCTTACAAAATGAGCAAAACAAAATGTTGCTTCCCCAGGGATGAAGTGTTAGGGGTGGCTGCTCCTACCAGGAGAGAGGAGGGGACAAAACATGAGTACAGAAATATGACAATGCGGAGCAGCAACTGCTCATTTTGAAAAGGACCATTTAACTCTCTAGTGATAGCTACTGTTGTGCACTGTTCCACATCTTGCCCTGGGGCGGAAGAGGTATTCGGAAGCCTGGCCTCTTGGTGATGTGGTAGAATCCAAGTAGGTTGGGGTGGTATGGATATTTTTTCTGGACTAGAGTGGTCCGCTGTTTCAGGAGACTGCCTACCTGGCCCATGCATATGGTTAGTCCTGATATTCTTTCCTAATAATGTCATCCCACCAGAGAACAGGAAGAATGTGTCATGGAGTTCATACCTTCAAAGCAATGCTGACTGCAGTGATCAGTCCCTGATTTCTGGCCTTTCACAGCATAAACATTTCCATTTTTCTATTTTCACTTCTATGTCTTGATATTGAAGTGGGATTTAGCTGACACACATCTGTGAGCTTATTTGCTTAGAAACACTYAGGAAAATTAAGTATAATTAGTGTTTGAAGTGGATTAGTTAAGCAATGTTGAATCCCTCTATAGATGCTCCAACTCAGAATAGAAATGGTTGTAATTGTAGACACTTTTTATGTTAGAAATATTTAAGCTAAATTTGGAAAGGTCGCTTTAGCTCTGAAGCTTTAACCAATCAATGATTCAAGGTGAAACCTATGACTCTGTTTCAGCTTCTGACTTTTGTCTCTTTGCGAACTGTTTTAGACCTGTATTGTTTTAGACCTGTGTTCCACTAAGTACAATCTAGTTCAGCAGCTGTGCATTTCTTTCATTGCATTTTTGATATATACTGTGCAGGCAATTGGGAAAATTTGTTATGAATGCTTCACAAAGGTCAACATGCAATAGTCTTTCTTGGTGCTTCTTGTTGTGATAGATGTCAGATTCATGGAGACTTCTAGTGATTTTAAGAATATCAAAATATTCAATATTATTGCAGTATTATGATTATTTTATCTAGATATCTGTACCTATCTGCAAGGTACAGTTTTTTATGGAATAAGCTCCCTTATTGTTCAGGGTCATGATAGAAAGATGTGAGATAGCAATGTGATAGCAATGCCAAGTTGTTTTGTCCTTTTAGCTGTTATATTAGCACGGGAAGAAATTTTATAGGTAGTTAGGAATATGGCAGAAACAGAAATCAAAAATGTAATTTCAAAGAAAAAACTAAAATAGAAAATGTAAACATTTATCAATTTATAATAAAAGTAAGAGTAAGAATTGGTAAGGTTTTCTGCTTTAGGCAGATTTTATCAAGATGATTAAAATTTTTAAAATGACATGAGTGGAAAATGGAAGTCAGGCTTATTTTAAAAATCCTATATATGTAAAAGTTATATAAATGATTTCTAGCCTCTTAGCCACAATAATATCAGTTCATATTTGCTGCAGTTTGTTTTAAACTAATATAGGAGAATACTCTGGCATACAGAGCAGTGGAGAACCCAGAAACTCCTGCATGTCCCATCTTCCACCAGTGTGTATGTGCCCCTTCACCAAGAAAAATATGTCTCAGAATATTAGTTTTGCTGAATTTGCAGAAAGAAGAGACTTCATAATTCAGTTATTGTATACTAGAGAGCAGGAGGCAGAAAGATTTAACAGACTGAATGAGATTGTGTCAAGGAGTTATTAAACTGGCTTTCCCATCTGTTTCACATTGCTGTAAACAGGAGTAATGATCCTATTTCAGTGGCCTGAATCACTTACTAAATGCAATATGTATGAGTAGTATGAAATTTAAGTAATTTATGGCTGACCTAGATGAAAGATGCTATATACACATGATATTATAGTCTTCATCTTCAACAAGAATCATTACWTTGCAAACAGGATAAATCTGAAGAGTAATTCAAAAGATTGCATGTTGCCATCGAACAGAAAAGCTTCCGGTAGTCTTGCAGTAAATATGACCAACAGACCCACTATATCATGACAGCAATTAGCTCCTCTGTGCTTAACTTCATTACCTTCCTTCCATGATGAGACATGCATCTATAAAGATGCAGCTCTTATTATTTGTTGACTTCTGCAGGGCTGAGCATTTCTTCATTTAGATACTTGTCGATTGTAAAAGCAGGGAAATACATGTGCTCATACAGTCCCTCCTTTGTCCTGGGGCAGCTGTTATTTTTGAACTYATTTTTCCATCTAGTTCATATACACAGTCTTGGAGATCAGTGAAGGAAGTCCCTGTTCTGTAAATCTTGAATATCTAGTGACTCCCGGGGACCTTCAGATGACTTCAGGAAACTGCTATGATAGCTAATCTCATCTTGGTGTAAAAAATGAATGCAGCATTACCTCAAAACTAGAAACACTGGGTAGAAGATTTCACACGTGGCTTACGAGAGAGAATGGAAGTCAAACATTCAAAATCCATTTTTACCCCAAACTGGTCAATTAGCCTTATATCTGATCTCAGTTAAAAGCCAGTAAATGATTATGAAAAAACAATTTCACTTTGAGGTKTAATATCAAGTATATTTGCTAACATTCAAATCACAGTGCACTACAAATTGTAAAGAGAGAATTTGTTTTGAAACACAAGTCCCCAAAGAAAGGAATTTACTGCTCTACAGAAAATAACAGATAAATACCTGAGGTGGTACCTAGTTTCAACACAGAGGCATTTCACATGGCCAAAGAAGAAAAGTGATGCTGCTTTTATTAATTGAACTGGATGGATCTTTGCTTGACAAAGCTGGTACAGAATGTCTCTCAGGGCGAAAGATTAATTCTTTCTGATTCTCCTGGAAGACTGCAAAACTGGCTATGAACATTAAAGTATTTCACCAGGAACACTTTCTATTTAAAGAATGTTTCTGGCCCTCCACCTCTCTGTAATTAATCAAAGTATTAAGGGTTATGCTTGAACCCTGGTGGTCAACAGGGAGCCTATAGAGAACATAAGAATTTCTGGAAGCAGAAAGTCACAGATTAGCAAGGAAGAAAGCCAAGGTCACTTGCTATTTACTGACAACTTGGCACATTTGCAAGAAAACCATTTCCTGCAGGCTTGTCTTCTCTCTCATGGCAGGACTGTGAAGCCTTTGGGGAAGAAAGAGGTAGCCTGTGCTCCAGCTGTCATCTTTTGCAATTCCATTGGTGTGTGTGTTTGCACTGGCCTTGAGAAGAAAGAGCTCTATCAATATTCAGTTCTCGATTTATATTTTATAAATTTATATTTTTTCAGTAGTCATCTTTTGTTCTTTTTATACCTGAAAGTAGCTGTTTCAGTTGATCCCTGAAAATTAGCACTCTGTAGAATATAGTATTCAAATTCAGTGTTTTTCTTCAGTCTTCATTTTACTTTTAGTAGCTTTGAAATATAGAAAGGGATAAAATATTTCAAACTAATATATTACCCAACCAAGAGAGAAGTTAAGAACTGGCTTTAGACATAGCTTTTACAAATATATGTTTAATACTAAATTTATTATGTGTTATCAAAACTATAATATTAAACTTATTATGTGTGTACATCATATAAACATAATATGACTGGCAGATATACGTCCATTAAAGTCACAGTACAGTGAMTATATAGCGTCACTATAGTGACACTATAAGAAATAACCAAGAAAGAAAAGCTAATTTAGGTAAGTAGGTTCCTGAATGTTCTAAGCTTTTGTGTACCTTGACTACCTATGTACAATGAAAATATCTGTTGCTCACCTGTAACCAAAAATCAGTAGATTTGTTCTTATTTACAGTGTCCTAAAGGGTGCTATAGCCTGCTATTTTATAGAACAAACTGTAAGGTGAACTCTGTGCTTGGAAGATTTATCTTCTTCTTTCATTCTAGTTAATATGGCCTATTTGAACTTTCTGAAGAGAAAAAAAAAGGAAGTAAAGCAGTGACAGATTTTTCAAGAGCAGTGAAACAGTAGTGATGCTTTCTAAAAGTTAGAATCAAAGTTTAGCTGAGGAAATGAAAAAATATTTAAAATATTTAAAAATTATGAAAGAAAATCTTTCTTTTACAATTGCAAATGGAATCTGAAATGGAATTAGCGATTAGGAGTTCAATGTGATTTTAAAAGGTGAGACATTTATAGTTAACAGGAATAGCACAGTAAATTTATTAGATTATAYAAGATGTACTTGTCAGTCCTCATATTCATGTATAGACAACCAAAGAGTTATTATTTGGAAGCAYCTCTACCCTCTGATGCAAACATCAAGTTCTAATTTACTGCTAGTATTAGTAGAGGATAATAATATATATAGGTGAACAGGGATCTGTCCTGGAAAGCACTATCAGGAAATCTACTAAATTAAATACAATCACTCTTGAATCCAGAATAACTGTTCCTTATGCTTGTAATATTTTCTTTACTATTACTGCCGTAATCACACTCCCTCAACATGAGCCCAGATTTTACATTAGGTCATCTGAAGCTGCATGATAATGCTGTTAAAAACACTTTACTAGAACTTTGCAGMGCAACAGATTCCTTCCTGTTCCAATGCACTAATATTAATATTGATGTTAATGGTATGCTTATGTAATTTATAGGATCATTTGTTATATAAAAGGGAATGATCATCTAGAGATCATCTAGTCCAACCGCCCTGCTCAAACAGGCACACCTAGAGCATATTGCTCAGGTGTTACAAGTAACATAGTTTTTCCAATGTTTGTTAAAAGGAATTATGAGAGAAAATGCATGAGGCTTCTATTCATATCTGTGCCTTGTGTAAACACAGCATTGCACCTGGGGCCTCTTTCCTCCACAGAACTTCTCTGTCTGCTTGTACATATTTCATAAAATATTAGTTGCTCGCTAAAACTCATGGATGTCCTCATCCCAAAGACTGGATCTTTCCTTTTGCTGATGTTTATTTTTAGACAATCGTCTTAGTGTAACGCTTCTTTTCTCGTCAGGCTCTATTTGAACGTCTCTTCTTCAAAAGCAAAGAAAGGCAAAAACTTGTCAATAACTTGTAAGGGCATAGCATTTCATCTTTATGGTCTTCTGAAAGAAATATATATTCTAGTTTACAGCATGATTTTATAATCTCTCTCCTGTGGTTGAAATCTACTTTGAAATTCCTTCTTGTTGAACTTTTGATTGAATCTATACAGTTGAAAAGGTTAGGGCACAGCACAAAGAATTCAGACTATGCTCTGGATTTTCAGGATTTGACTTTGAGGGCTTAATTTTATATATATATAWWATATATATATTATAATTGGCATGTCACCTTTAGGAACTTTGCTGTTCAATAACAAGGAATATCTGTAAAATATTAAAAGAATACTGTAGACAGAGAATACTGATGAATATAGGAATGGTCCAGAGAAGTTGGAAAGGAGTTGTATAAATCAAGGAATATGAAATGCTACTTCCCACTAGGACTTATCTACCTTACTTTAGGYTTGCAGAGTGGCAGCTACCTATTATGAAGCTCCACATTCCTGAGTTTTCTCCTGTAGTTATAATCTTTATGTAGGCACTTCTCCTGGAGCATGACTGAAAGGAGTTTGTAATACTCTTGTAGCTGACCTCATCACTAGGCTAAATTGCCACACTTGTACCTTCTTTCTTTTTCGAGTCCAAAATGCAGTTAAGCAGGAAGCCTGCAATAACAGGGACAGAGCAGCCCAAAAATAGATTAGAAGAAGGTTAGGTTATAACATTTATTCACAAATCTTTGGGAAAGTCTTTTCTTGACTAGACCAGAGGAGGATAGARCAATGATAGTATCTTCTTTTCCATACAGCACATATAGTACAGGACCTCACCCGGTAGGTCTAACTATTGTTTTCTATAAATACCAAGATGTTTAGTTGTGTCAAATCTTGTGTGGATCTTTGTTCATAGAATGAAAAAAGAAATCACAGCTTTTATAGTAAAGGCCCAGTGGCTTCCAGTAGTTCTAGGGTGAAGTAGAAAATTTTGATAATATAAAATTTCTATTTGAATTCTAAAGGATAAGTATGTTGTCTAACTAATTTTGTTGGCCTCCTCTGAGCTGGAGTAAATGTGATCTCCAGAGAAATGTAATACAATGAAATTGTTTTTATACAGAAGTAGAGTCTGGAATTGTTTCAGGCCATCAGTGTAATGCAAATTACAATTCTGTTTATATTCCTTTTCTTTTTATAATGAGATTGTTTTGTGAAAATACCTCATGGAAAATTAGCTTAATGACTATGCAGAGCCGAATATTAAGGCATTTTCTGCTTTGGAAATAAAACATTCTAAAAKAACATTCCCCCCTGCTTCATCCCTAATGGAAGATAAAGTGATTGGAGTATTTGAGAAATACTTATTAATATATTTACAGAAATGCAATAACCACACAGAAATGACACGGATCRCTTTTACTTTGCTGCTGAGTTGGAACTAGGTAAGGCCTGAATTAGATAAATAAAATACATGGTCTTAAATCTATTCTCTTTTCTATGTTTAGTTCCTCTTGTGAAATTTAAATATTTCATTTTGAGAAAAATCTCAATGGAGCAATCAGTCATATATTTCATCTGAAAGGTTTTCTGGATGAGGTGAATGACATTTGGTCTGGTGATTCAATGTGTTGAATAAATAGAGTTTTTATAATCCAACAGCTGAGCCCTCTTTTAGCCTGTTTTAGACCAATTAATGGGTAACTTTAAAAGCTCTAAAGGTACAAGGGATGGGGCAGCACATGGGTGGTTCTTTTGCTWACAATTATTAAATCAGTAACCGTATTTATATTTGCCAGTCATAATATGGTTCTGATTTAAATCTAGGAAATTAGGGATGGATAAATCATTTAACTTGGTGGTGAAAATTTCCTTACTGATGAAACTGCTTTTATATATATAAGTACTAATATGGGTGTGCATGTATATATATATATATATATGTATATATAAATGCACATTTTTACACTAAAAACTTCATTTTCAAGTTTTTTTATTTTTTTCCTTTTCTTTTKTTCCTCATCACTTCATGTAACTTTGTCAAATTATAATTTGGTCAAAGCTGGTACGCATACATTGATGTGTTCCCAGGCGGAGCATTTTTCTACACCAAAACAGATTTAGCTTAAGGTTAAGGCAAGCTCCTGAAGCAATTTTTTCATGGATTTCTTTGCAATAGCTAAGGAAAAAAAAAAAAAAAAAAAAAAAAAAAAAAAAGAGAGAGAGAGAAAGCAAAATAAAGCACGGAGTACTTTTCTATCATTATTAGCTTAGAATTTGTTTTCCTTGCAGGAATTTTGAGCAGCTAAAGTCTCATTGCTAAATTGATGCTTCTTCCTCTCCCAGGTCTGGCACCTACCTCTCATCTCAAGGAGCTGTTAGCTATATTTGTATTCTAGATGTTCCCTTTCTGCCATATGTCCCCATGTGCACAGGAGTATCGTCTCATCTCCTAACACAAGTTAACTTAGTCAKCCAAGCACAGCTGTAATTCCTTTTCTCTACTGCCAGGCATCTAATACCTGCCTCCACAAGTGCAGTCCCAACAGGGACCCAGCCACAGGAAGCAACAGATTCCAGAAATCTWGTTTCTAGAAACATAAGATTTCTAACCCATCTGAGTTTTACACATAAATTTGTGTGAATTTGAGTCTTCGTGTTAATGTAGAATGTGACTAGAAAGGCAGAAAGGATAGCAATCAAGAGCAGTTTAATCATTTACATAACATTGCCCTATGCATACATGGGAGAGAGTAAGCAGGTTTAGGTTTTAGCAGAAACATTAATGTGGGGTATGAAATAGGCAAGTGTCAGTGTACTCTGGAGTGCTACCAATGTCTATGTAGCCCTATCTGGGACAAGCTGATTCTGAGATGTTACTAATATCCTTCCTTTCCTATTCATGAATGTATGTTAGTTCCATCACCTTTTTTACGTATGGCTTCACTATGTATCTCACTTATACAAAGTGCGGAAAAAGAAGTCTTTTGGTCACCTGAAAAGTTCTTGAGCAGGATGTCAGGAAAGAGGGAACAAGTGACTGGTGGTTGACTGTGTAGGTTGAAAAAGGACGCTGATGTTGCGTTACAATATCTCTGATGCAGAGTCATTTTAGTCTCTCTGATGGCCTGTGTTAAAACCAATGGCTATTTTTCCTCTTCTGCCATGCTCARCATTGGAGAAAGAGTAATAAAGGCCAGTGCTGTACTGTAAACATCAGTGGTTTTCTTATTCTCTCACCAGTGCAATTCTTTCTTACCTCCAGAAATCGTCAGAGCTGGATGTCCTTTTCACATATTTCATTTCTCATTTAAGTGATATTTGAGGTAATGGAGGAATGTCTGGATTACCAGAGAATGAGGGAAATGTAGGCAACCCTGTTCTTAAATTTTCCCAGAAGAACGGTCAGACATCCAAGCTATGAGCACACTGAAGAGAAAATCATGTGCTACGTCAAGGAGCAGTTCCCATCGTCAGCTGATAGGGACTTTGGTCCTCTGTCTACTCTGGTAAGGAAGTCCTGTGAATTGTAATATACTTGAGGTAGGTTACACAGGAAATATTTACTCAGCAGCCTCCTTATATCTCTAAATGTAAGAGTAAAATCACAGAATCACAGAATGGTTGAGGTTGGAAGGGACCTCCAAAGATCATCTAGTCCAATCCCCTCTGCTCCAGMAGGGACACCCAGAGCACGGGGCACAAGGTGGCATCCAGGTGGATTTGGAAGATCTCCGGAGAAGGAGACTCCACAATCTCCCTGGGCAGCCTATTCCAGGGCTGTTACCCTCACAGTAAAGAAGTTATTCTTCACATGAAATTGGAACTTCCTGTGTTTCAACTTATACCCATTAATGACCTCTCCTCCTYTCAGAAGGGGAGAGTGTAGTCTTTAGAAAGTGGGAACTTGGACGGTCAACAGGCACTCAGTTTCTTTTATGACTTTGAGGTCTTTTTGTTTGTGCAAGATGAGCAGAGCAAGGGAAAACCAACTGTTCTCTTAAAATAAACTCTGCTCTTCCTAGAGCTAAAGCTGTCTAARACCTGGGAAAAGATCTCTGCTTCTTCCTTCACAGTACACAGAAGAGGAACTCATTAGCAGCACTCAGCTTTATATAGATGGTGCCTGTCTCAGAAATGTAGACAGTGGTTTGGTCCATTTCACTTACCTCTTCATCTTGTTTTCTGCTAGTGGCTCACCAAATACATGCTGCATTTTGCCTTCAGTTTGCAATTTCTTCTTTAAATATTCTAGCTTGTAGTGATTTCTTATAATGTTATGGACCTTTCTGTGTTTTAGTCTGGAACTTGCTGACTGTTGAACAAACATCTGTTCATATTTTTATTTTATTGTATGGAATTTAAGAAATGATTTCAATGTTTTATCTTTTATGCTGCTAAGTCCTAAGTATCTGATAGTGAGGCCTTAGAAAAAGAGACCAACTTGAAACAGTAYTATGTAAGCTCCAGAGGTGTGATTGCACATCCATTGCTAAATACTTATTCTAAGACTTCTTTAATGGATATTCTGTGCAAATTAAAGGATAAAAAGAGTATTTAGATAGTTAATATTGCTGAAAAATACACACCTGGAGGCAGGAAAAGGAGTCTGTGTGAAGCTGGGCACAATATATAAACAGTGACTATCCTTTTTTTTGGTGAGGATTTTGCTTTTGCTTTGTTCTCAATAATGTTCAGAATATCAGTTTCATATCCATGCCCTCTGG
This sequence comes from Nothoprocta perdicaria, assembly GCF_003342845.1. Classification (NCBI taxonomy): domain Eukaryota; kingdom Metazoa; phylum Chordata; class Aves; order Tinamiformes; family Tinamidae; genus Nothoprocta; species Nothoprocta perdicaria. The sequence goes on from NW_020455171.1 coordinate 759,543, forward strand.
AAATTTCTTTAGCTTTTAGTAGAAGACTCAGCATCTAAGAAGTTATTGGCACAAAAGAAATTTTATGAAACTCACTTAAATAATTTTCTAAAGATGAAGGCTGAGCCATTTGCTTATTGCAATGTAGAAGCATAATGCAATGTCAGCTTTTCTCAGAGAAGAAATGGCATATGTTCAATACCCATAAGCCATTATATTTTGCAGAGTCCAGAAATGATAAAAAGAAAATAATAGAAGCAGAAGGTTGCATATATCATAACCTACTCATCTGGTTAGAAATGCAGATGAGGTGGTCACTGAGATAACATGCATCTGAAGACGTGAATGTCTAAGTATTCAAAGTAATCAGAAAAAAAAACAGTCCCAAATCAAATATTATTTACTCACACATTGTAAAAACAGAGGCTTTTTTTGTTTTCTTTTGGAAGGCTGGTATATGTGTCTGTAGTAATTAAAAGGACTAAAGGACTGTTTTTCATGTACATGCATTATTTTAGGCGTGTATACTTTGGTTAATTGGAGCTGGGATTATCAAAGCAAATATACTCTTCRCTTCCTCCTCAAATAACCTTCTCATTTATGCTGGTAAATGAGACTGCTGACTTTAAACTGTCAAGGTAAACTCAGTATTTCATAGTGTCATAATGCTATGAAATGCAGTCCTTTAACGTATAGCCAAAATGTGGACCAATATCTGTCAATGTTTTTGAATGGCAGTATTTGTTTTTCATGAATCTGAATTTCCCATACCTAAAACTTTCCCATATCTAAAACAAGCCAAAAGCCATTTCAAACAAGGTAAGTAACAGAAGCCTTTTGTGTTGGTTTCAGTAAGAAATCATTTGTTGCAAGTAAGAAATCTTCCCTTTGCTGGAAAGGAGTAAACCATTTAATAGCAATTAAATATCAGACACATGTTYAAGTTTAGGAGAAAAAAATAATCTCCTAACTTTTAGTAATTGCTCTGAATGTCTGAGCTGTGTGTGTGTCATTAAGAACAACACTTAGTTAAGATAAAATATTTATCCTCTTTATAGAAAAGTTGGATGTTTTAGCAGTATTGCTATGAGTATCTTGTTCTGTTTAAAGCAAGATTCATAGGTAAAATTTCTAACAACTTCACAGGTGTTACCGTGAATTTAGTCATGGCAGAATTTCCAGTTAGTTTAGCAATAAGAGGCTTAGAGTTTTACCAGTAGATTTACTGCACATCTTTTTTCACAGTCTTCTAATTTTCACTAGGGCCATTAAACAACATTGAGAGAAAATTTCTTTTTTTTTTCTGTATACCTTCACCATAGCCTCAAAATGAATTGTAAGACAGAGATTGCTGTATTAAATTCTGTTAAACATTGCAACAGATTAAAAAATRAAATTATTTATTTCAAGTGTTAAAACTTTGAAAATAATAACAAAAAATCTAAGTTTCCACAGAGTGAATTAATATGAAAGACATAGATAAATATGTAGATGTGTGCTCATGTGTGTGTTTATAAAATAATTACTTGTGTCATCTCCTGGATGGAGATACTTTGTCTTGGTTTATTACCCTGTCTAATTATAAGTTTATTTTTATTCTAATGGTCTCAAGTTATAGCATTGCAGAGAGATTGGAGAAATCACCCAGATCCAGTTCTTGTTCAGGACAAACTGAAGGTCCAAAACCACAGTAATCTCACTAGATAGAACACCAGCCTCACTTGTTTTGCTACAATATGTGGGCTGTCATGTCTGACAAGCAGGTTTTCCACACAYATAGTGAATCCTGCTCCATTTTGATACAGAGATCTAACCTTACTGCAGCTGTTCTCACTTTCCATCTTTGCGCGGTGGATCGAGGGCTGGCTGGCACCCCTCGAGCTCAGAGGGTGGTSATAAATGGGGCCGAGTCCAGTTGGAGGCCTGTGGCCAGTGGTGTCCCCCAGGGGTCAGTGCTGGGCCCGGTGCTGTTCAATTTGTTCATCAATGACCTGGACGAGGGCACGGAGTGCACCCTGCGCAAGTTTGCAGATGACACCAAGCTGGGTGGAGYRGCCGACACTCCGGAGGGCTGTGCTGCCATCCAGAGGGACCTGGACAGGCTGGTGAGTTGAGCAGAGAGGAACCTCTCATGAGGTTCAATAAGGACAAGCGCAGGGTCCTGCACCTGGGGAGGAATAACCCCAGGCACCAGGACAGATTAGGGCTCAACATGCTGGAAAGCAGCTCCACGGAGAGGGACCTGGGAGTCCTGGTTGACACTAAGTTAACCATGAGTCAGCAATGTGCCCTCGTGGCCAAGAACGACAATGGGATCCTGGCTGCATCAGGAGGAGTGTTGCCAGCAGGTCAAGGGAGGGGATCCTGCCCCTCTCCTCAGCTCTGGTGAGGCCGCACCTGGAGTACTGTGTGCAGTTCTGGGCTCCCCAGTRTAAGAGGGACGTGGAGCTTCTCGAGAGGGTCCAGAGAAGARCAACTAAGATGATTAAGGGAATGGAACATCTCCCGTACGAGGAGAGGCTGAGTGAGCTGGGCCTGTTTTCTCTGGAGAAGAGAAGGCTGAGAGGGGATCTGATTAATGTGTATAAGTTCAGGAAGGGAGAATGCAGGGAGGAAGGGGACAGGCTCCTTTTCACTGGTGGCCAGCGATAGGATGAGGGGTAATGGCCATAAGCTGAAGCACAGGAAGTTCCGTCTCCAGGTGAGGAGGAACTTCTTTCTTGTGAGGGTGACAGATGAGTGGAACAGGCTGCCCAGGGAGGTTGCGGAGTCTCCTACTCTGGAGGTCTTCAAAACCCGCCTGGATGCCGCCCTCTGCCACATGCTGTAGGTGTGCCTGCTTGAGCAGGAAGGTTGGACTAGATGATCTSTAGAGGTCCCTTCCAACCTTGAATATTCTGTGATTCTGTGATTGTGAGCGTTAGTGACTGCATGATCTCATTCTCTTACTTTCACAGAGGAATTTAGAAAACTTGTACTCAGAGGAAAATAGTTAAAACAGCATAATTTTAAAGGAATTTTCTCCTAAGACATGTCAAATTTCATATCATATAATGGAAGAGGAAACTAGATCAAAGGAAAAGGTTGTAATTTAAAAAATAATTATCTGTTCTTCAGTGGTTGGAATTCAATATTTCACCTTCTTTAATGAATCACTATCGTCAAGATGTTTATTTTATGTGTATGTGAAAGACAATAAAGGTACCAGCAGATCACATGTTGTAACAGTGTCTTCATATTCAATGAACTACCAGTGGAATGCACTAATAACATTTTTGTACAATGTTAGCCACAGTCATTAATGATCAATACAGTTATTACTGACCAGCCACTCCTCACCTACACTCTGTATTGTAAGACTATTTTTTGCAGTTTTATTTGTGCACCACATACTGCATTCATTTGTTAYTTTTAGGTATAAAATTGAGCAGAATTGCAGCTATTTGATCTAAAACTTAGAAGCTAAGTGACACTCCAAGCTAAAATATTGAGATATATTCAAAATATGCATCTTCTTCAGCGAATTAGGATATAGAAAAATACTTTTTGCAGCATATTCGAAAAAAAAATGTTGAAATACAGTGATGGGGAGAAGGGCTGTAAATATAGGCAGAAATGGCATTTAAAAAACAACCCAAATATATCTTGTGAGATACAAACTCATCAGACATATTGAGAKTTGGAGCAAATTTATGTCCACAGTACTATTTTTAGGCCTTGGTAKTTCAAGTCTTCAAGGATAACTATCCATACAATATATGGGGTGACCTGAAGAAAGCTCATGCTGAATATTTCTATATAAAGTCATAGTATAATATGTAGAATTCAAAGAGAATTCAAATTATACCACTAACATTAAACAAAATACAAAATGGCCGATCACTTTGTGAACAATATCCATGGAGTGCACTACATAATGTCAAGAAAATTCTAGGGAAACAGTATTATGATAATTTGAATAAAGATTATGATAGTGCATAAAAATCAAACGATGTACATTTACACAAGATTTAGGGTTTTTTTGAGGTCATCCTCAAAACTGCATTTTTGGAATGCTTACTTTTTCAGTTTTAATACTCTCTTTAATAATATATTATTTCTTTGTGTCAATTTATTTTTGACAATATTTTCAGCGAGCTCAATGAGCCCAGTAGTCAAGCATTGGAATAGGCTACCCAAGGAAGTGGTGGAGTCATCATCTCTGGCAGTGTTCAAGAAACATACAGATGAAGCTCTTAGGGATGTGGTTTAGCAGGCATGGTATTGAAGGGCTGATTGGACGGTTGGACTTGATGATCTTGAAGGTGTTTTCCAACCATAATGATTCTCTGATTCTATGATTAATGCTTATATAGATCAGGTTTATTTTCAGCAGATTTGGGAAGATTTCATTTTCCCTCAGCAAAAGGAAGACATGCTGTGAGCTATCCTTTCACACATAGGTTCTGTACCCTTTCTCTTCCTCCCAAAGTGCAAAATCAACACTTGCACTGCTTGCAAAATTTTTGCACGATTGCAAAAATTCATTGTATCATTGTGTGATATAACATCAATACCTACATATGGCCTTTGTGAAGAAGGGCCTACTATATGTCTACTATATACTATATGTCTACTATATACTACTATATGTCTTTTGTTTTCTTGTCTGTCTTAGTGCTATAATACTATTTTTTCACTTACTGTTTAAAAAATGTTTCATGGAAGCATTTTATAACAACAAATTTGGGTAACAGCTGGAGGAAGATTGTCTTGGGAATCAAGATCCTTAATTTGCTGAGGTATTAGATAATGAAAAAATGTAATCTATGAGATGCTGTAGGCTTGCCTTATTAAAATTGCCCACATTTGCAGTGATTTGATAAACACCTTTGTTGGGATATATCACAGAGTATATTAAAAAAGCTGTTAATGAAAAATGAATATTGCAGTGCCTTTTTGGCAGACTGAATCAATATGCTCGTTTTAATAATTCAGTTTATTCCTCAAAATATCATTTTCCCCCTGGAACAGAAAATAAGAACATAATTATCAAATTTCAGTTCTTTTCCTTCCTAGCAACAGTTTTGAAACTGCTACCTAGCCTCCCCCGTTCTTTCTGAAGCTGTGTTAAAYTGGAATCATTCAAAATTCTTGCTCTTGAGATGAACATATGTCTATTGTTTTCTGAAGATCTGCAGGTTTGAAAGATTAATTTTCTCTTTTTGGACCCTGTATATTTTATTTTCCCAGTGGAATATCAGAACAGTTAAATTTATGAAGCTTCCTATATCTGCCACTATTTAGAGGAAGATAAATGTCACAGGTGACTTACAGTCCATTTCCCTTTCAAGAAGACACATCAAACACAAATACCAATGGTCTACCACCCCCTGTCCTTGGAAGTTTACCACATATTGAACAATTTTATTTCCTAAACCRTTTATATTTTCCTTTTCTTTGTAAATGATGGTTATTGTACAATGAAGTTTCCTGTATATTTATTTATTTTGGTTTCTTATTTGTGAGGTGGATATCTGCTAAAAAGAAGATGTCTAGAAACTAAGGAAAGCTAAAAGGACGGTACAGTTTGGGATACCTGATTTGCTCTTTTGCATCTTCTTTTTCTAAATGACCATCTCATTAGGTTTATATTTATCATGATTTCCTAAGGAAACAAACCTAATGTAATTGAGATTTCTGTCTCTTTGCCTGCTCCTTGACCACCAGTCTGGCTAGCTAGCCAGCTGGCTGGCTGCTCTTTTAATAATGAGGTTAATTACAATACTACAAGACATACAATACTACGAGAAATGATGTGACCTTAAATATTAACAGAAAAGAGCTCCTAGATATTTTCTGTTTTGAAACAGTATAGGAATATTAAAATTTTGTTAGTTTTTATCTCCTCTCCTTTGGTTTGGAGAGTTTGAATCGGACAAAACTGCAGACATGTTGCTGCTTTCCTTTTCTGTTTTCATTGTTAGGTTTGTCAAATCTCCATCAAAGGACCTTTTCAGTAACATGTTAGTAGRCAACTATCTCTTGTGTGAAGCCCTCTTCAACAATCAACAAGTACAAGTCACAATTTCTGCACTTATTGAGTTTGGACCATTCTCAGTTGGTGTGATTAGCTAGGTGGATAAGCTTCACTATGCTTATGATGAAGAGTTCTGCCATCCTGAGGACCAAGGCAGGAGCTGTAGATACTGTTCTTGAATGCTTTTAAATTCTTGAATAACATTCTTGAATGTATGTGTTACACTTACATTGAAACTCTAGAGAGAACCAGCTACATAAGAAACTGTTGCTTCCATGGATTTATATGGATGTTTCTGCAGATCTTGATGTTTCACTAAGCTGACTGAACTAACTTTCTAAACRTAACTGAAGGAAAAAAGCGTGGCCTCCTCATGGCTCAGACTGCCAGCAATTAAAGATTTATATCAATACCAATGGGTTTCTGCATGAATTCTTCTTTGCTTCAGAGTGAAATGGCAAAACACGCCATGTGGTATTATAACTGTTTTATTGGATGATGGAGGCACTTTCAACAGATTGGAACAGAAGTGATAGGGAGTATCTCCAGAAATGGCTCTTTATTTAAAAATTACTTCTGGCATAAAAGCCATTAAAATTAGCTCCTGACATACACAAACCCATAATCATACATTTTATTATATACCCATCTTTCTAAAAGAAAGATGCTATTTTTMTTCCAAGTGAAGATTACATCTTGTTTATATGGTTCAGATGTTAGAATAGCCTTTCCTTCTTTCTACAGTACTGCCGCTTAAAGAAAAGGCAATAGTTTCAAAAAGTGTGAAAATGTAATTTGTCACAGACAAATGTATAAGAAATATTGATAATCAGTTAAAAATCAAAATTTCTAAATCAGCTCTGAAGACCTGTTTATTTTTTCTTTAGCACAATAATCGGTATTGAGTAACATTTCTTCAGTTATCTATCATGGACAGGGGAGGAAATAAAGAATATAAAAGAGAGAAAGAGCAAGCTCTGCTGTACTGCATAGAGTCCAAAATATAAACCTTCTAAGACAGTGGCTTCTCATTATTGAGGATGACATATGTCACATGTTGCTAAAGCAAAAACATTTGGGAATTTTTTCAGCTAATGACTTGAAACCTTATGTCTGATTTACATGGAAATTACAGAATGGTGGGGGCTATAATTGTTTGTTTGCTTGTTTGTTTTTGGTAATGCAGATTTGTAAGACAAAATCTAACAGCAGATTGAAAATATGCATGGACAATTGTCAGTCAAGACTCTCCCAGCTTTGAGATGAATCCTTCAGCTGTCACATTCTACATTCCTTGCAAACCAGAAATATGTATTTTCATATCTCTTAAGGCATGTCAGTGAAAGTGTGTAGAATGTGGATGGAAATATCATGCAAAAATCTTGAAGAGCATTTTTCTTAGAAAGCACAAGCTCAAGAGTGAAATCTGTTTTTAATACCCTTCACATACTTTACATTTTTAAGCTAGTTTATTAAGAGCAATATTCCAGTGTAGTAATGGTAGCAATGTCAGCTTTATGATGTGTAGAGCTGAAGATATTAAGATTGGAATTAAGCTTTAACAATTGGTATATGTGAACTACATTTATTGTCTCTTACTCTTTTTTTTTTTCCCTGTATGTATATACAGGAATATATTGAGAGGGAGATATATGTCACTTGAGCACACAATTTTCACTATAATAAAAGCTACTCACAATTTTATACTTAAAACTATTTTCTCTGACAGAATCAGATAGTGTGTGCAWTTWTTTTTTTTTTTTTATGTGAATGTGAGCTTTTTGTTGCAAGGCAGCTTCCATTTTGAGATGAGAATCTTTTGAAGAGGAGACTGAGATTTCTGTCACTATAGAAGATTTTAATATTTTATTTACTCTTTTGGAGTTCTAAGGATAAAATTAAACTTGTTTAGAATTGCAGTGCATGTCTTTCAGTTCCTTTCAAGTTTTAGAAATTTCAAGCAAAGATCAAAGTGAAAGCTCTCGTAAGTTTTACAATATTTAAACAAATCATGTTCACTGTAGTGGACAGTCATAACAGACATAATATATACCTTTGCGTAGAACACAATGAACGTATCTTAAATGTGAGGACACTGTGGTATTATCTTTCTGGAATTCTTGTTCTTTCGGACAGAAAATCTGCTTTGCTTGAAAAAGAATTTAGGAACTTTCAGAAATGTATTTCTTTCCAGTCTCAAATTATCCTATTTACCAGATTACATTTTGGCTATTTGTATTTTTAATCATATTAGTAAACTGATCTACAGAATTAAACATTTTCACAAGCAGTTTTGTCATTCAACTTGGCATGTGTATGTCGATTTACACAAACGTATACACAAATGTGTCTGAGCTTTGTTCAACTTAAAGAAATGCAGAGGGCCTCATCTTCTGAAGAAGTTAAGCATGTAACAGTATAGGTATGTGAATATCCAATATACTTTCTATTATGTTTAGAGAATAGTTTTTTTCCTAAGATAACCTTCTTGGCTGTCTAACATCACTGTGAAAATAAAAAGAATAACTTTAAGATAATAGAAACATACAGTGAGAAATTTAATAATGCTTACAGACAGGAACCTTTTAAACATTACAGGAAGTTCAACTGATCATGCAGAATCCATGCTTCTTGCCCACTCCTCCTTTGCTGAACAGGCCCACTCAAACATCTGCTGAAAGATTTTCTTTCAAAGGTAAATGCAAGTTCCCAGTCATAGTGTGGTTTTAAAAAGCATTAGATGCATTTATCTATGTGTTACCTCAATGAGAATTCAATCCTACTCTTCATCTCCCTACCTGTTCTGCTCCTTCCCAGCAAAAATTTTAACTCTAAAAAACTACCTTAGAAAGGGTTCTATGGTGGTTGCTTGGGTCAGTGTGTGGGAAGATGGAGTTATTGAATAGAGTTCATCGAGACCATACAGTTTCCATCTTAAGCAGCCACAACTTAGAAAAGTGTGGAGTAGGCCAAACTCCTTGAAAAGGAGACTTTCTTGGTACAGTAATCTTACAATGAGAAAATATGATTGCAGAAAGCTATTTCCTTTGAGCGATCATTGTTTGTATTATTGCAATGTGAGACAGTCAAGTTCCTCTTAATAAAATTCTCCTTCACAGCCCAGTTGCTTCTTTTTGCCTTCTTCAGTGGAAGTCATCATTCTGCATTTGTGAAAGTATCTGTTCCTATGAATATGAAAGTGATGTGACAAATTCAGCTTCATGGCTAAAGCAGAGGGTTATGCAATTATTTACTGATTTTAAGGGACAAAATGTCTCTTAGACACCTTACATCCAGCTCCTTAACTGACTGTGCTTCCTCACGTTAATGATTATGTTGTCTTCCCTTAAAATCTCAAAAGAAATTACTATCATTTTAGAATGAAAATATACAATTAATAATTAAAAATGGAATGCATTTCRCGGGATTTTGGAGTCATTCAGTCATAGCACAACAGGGATAACACACAGACCCTTAATTTTAAAAATACACCACAAATCTTTAGCAAATACACTATAGATACAGAGTTTGGAACTGCTATGTTAGAGTGAAACTCAGTGTGTGTGTGTGTGTGTGTGTGTGTGTGCATATATGTGCATATATATATGTGTGCGTGTGTGTGTGTGTGCATATATGTATATATGGATATAATGACCTTTCTTTAGGGGGGGTGTATGTGTATATATATATGTAAAAATATATACACGCATATGCTCTGTATATGCATATGTATCCTAAAGAAAGCACACCATGGCTATAAAGTTTTGCAGCTAAGACAGTACAGTTTGTTTTTTACATATCTAAGCTTGAAGTGACCCAAATGCAGAAAATGCTGTATCTCCTTAAAGGCACTGTGCAGTGTTGCTAACACAGAAGAGCAGATCTATCAGCTGTGGGAAGCAGATGACTCTGTTCTTCCTATACAGAAAAAAAAAATGTGAGTTGACCAATTGTTATGCCTGAGTACTACAATAATAGCTTCCTAATCTTATGTGTGAAATCTTATGTGTGAACTGGAACAAATGAATTTCTTTTCTGTGGGTTTTTCACCTATCTCTGAATCATATTTTTTATTAAGTTGTATATATATTTTTAATTCCTTAAGATTCTTCTGTCATGATATCATCACTGCTTTTAAGTAGAACCTTTTTTCATTATTGTACCGTATTAGAAACAGAGATTTTTGCTGTCATTAGCTCTTATGCAGCAAGAAGACAGACAGTTATTCTTTTGAACTTGTTTTGTGTACTTGAATGATAAATAAACATAATCAGGCCCCGAGGAAAGAGATTGTCGCAATGCTTATAGACTTCTGATCCTGACAAGTCAATTCTGTGGAAAATTCAAGCCAGCTTTCAAATGAGGAGTCCCTATGTAATCAACAATACATTGTGGGCATGTTTATAATGTGATTTATTTCTGTCTTGTGAAAAGAGTGAAAACTGAAATTCCTCTTGGGCTTACTTGGTAGGAAGGAATACTAATCACAGTGAGTGTAGAGGACGTAGGCTGCTATACCACATGTAGGATTGCTGTAAGGATGATTGTGAAGAAATAACCTAATAACATATCCTAAAGAAGTCTTACTCAGACTGATGGAAAGCAACTTTTTGACTTGTATATGTATACATACACAAGTCTATCTTCTACCTCTGATAACCTAAGATTATAAAGTTTTAACCACCGAAAATTGCAATATGTGCCATTGTTTCTGTAGAGAGGGAAGAATTACTTTTCTTCTTTTTAGTCAAAGATCTTTAGTCAAGGATTTGTCAACTGTCAGTCTCTGCTGAACCTATGCAAGTCAAAAACCTGGTCTTCTGTAGGAAATTTTTGACAGCAGATGTATCACATATAAGAAAGCCGACAAAAGTAAATGAAAAAGTCCAAGACTACAGTTACTGTATGAACAGTATCTTGGAGAGTTAGGATTATGGTGGGTTGGCTTTTGGGCCCTTCTAGAGTTCTGTGCTTGGCTGTAAATGGTGTATGGCTGTAAATGGTCTATTACGTCATCAGATTCATATTAATAAATCTAATTTATCTTTTTCTTGTCACTGTGAGGTTTCATTTCACAGCAGTTAATTTTCAGAAATGCTTTTCCTCATCATATGCAATAGGTGCAAACATCAGAGTCCTGAAACTTGACTGAATGAATTCCCTTTTGAAACTGACAGCAGGTATAACCACAAGATCTGAATTTTTTTCATCTCTCTAGTGATTTGTACCATATATATATATATATATATATATATACATATATATATATATGTACCTCACCTATTTTAAAGGTTATAATAAGTCATTCTTCAGAATAATAAATCATTCTTCAGATGCACAATACAACTGTAATCTGTTCATACCTTCCTGGTGAGGTCTGTTTATGGCTGTGTATGCAGAAGAGGGTTGTATTTCAGAGACTATAACCATTCTGGGCTCTTTTTGGGAAGGTAGATATGGTAAGTAACTGGGCCAGAGTTTGCATCTGTCTGATCAGCCTGGCAGGCACCAGGATGGAGAGCAAATGCTATCTAGCCACATGCTGAACATGAATATGGCACAGTTTAAAGCAATAAGATCTCTAATGGCTGAAACTGCTCCTGAAGCTGTTCTTTGGCTCAGTGCTCCAACTCCGATTCCCACTAGAGTGGGAATAGGTGTTACGTGCGGAGGGGATAGGGTTAATGCTAGGCCATCAATGACCAGGCAAATCTCCAGCAGAATGTTGTAAGTAGGCTCTGCTCCTTTTGTATGTCTCATTGTAGCTGTTCAAAACTAAGCAAAAGCTGTCTATAACTTTCCTCTCAGGCCTGCTCAGATTTCCTATCAGTCACAGATACGTGTTGYTTCTGGAGTTAACAAGACCTTGCAGTTTTAAAATATGTTTAGCATAATTAAACGTGCAACTGAAGGAAGCTATTAAAAAAAWTTGACATACCTGCACTGCAATGACTCACAATGCTCAGGAAAGATCATAATTTTAAATATATATGATATAAATTATATAAATATAAAGTGAATAAAAAGTGAAATCTTTTTCAGCATTCTACAGTGAACTTGCAACAATATCTGAATTATGATGAATGACTCCCTAAGAAGGAAAAACTGGCAAAAACAGTCACTATAGTCTTGATAGGATGGAGAAGAAAAACAATATCTGCAGATGAAATTTAGCTGTTTGAATGAGAGAGAAAGAGAGAGAGAGAATTGTAGAGGCAGGCATTGACTCACTGAGGAAGGTGCCCTTAAAATCAATAAGACATTACAAAGAAAATATCTCTGGTAAGCTAGTGCAAAAMATGTCACTTATGACCTTTACGACTAAACTGCAAATGGAGTGATACAGCAGAGAATGGCATAACAAAATCGGACCAAAAAGAAGATGCCTTTAATTTGATAAGATAAATCTTATTGTGGCTCAAATGCTAGTTTTAACTAATGAGTCCCAGTGTTGATTTCAGTTTGCAGTCTCAGAGTGAGTTCTGGTCACCTGAACTCTGGTGACTCATCACCAGTGAGTCCTAGTTAACTAGTCATGCACTTCTCAAAGCACACACATTGTATTACCCTTTAAGAGACAGGATTTCTTCATGATTAAGATAGAGGTCTTTAAGTCAGAACATTTGTCATTATTTCCTGCCCCTCTCATTTGTCGTGTGATCATACGCAAGTCATCTAATTACTTGGTAGCTTAGTTTTCTTWAGTATAAATGTACGTTATTTCATGCTCTTAAGGTACAGAGTCCTCTGATTTTACCAAGTCCTATTCTCATCCTTGATGTTGGCAGTTACCATTGTATCTTGTCTCTGCCAAAAACTGGCAGTGAACTAAATTTATATTTCTGCATGAATTTAGAGATGACATATATAAAATCTACATTTTAAAAGTTGTTTATATAGAATAGTAGTTTTCCTAGTATAAAACAGGATGTAGTGAAGTAAAATGTTCCCTCTCCCCAAGGGAATCATTGAATCAATAATTTAATTCATGTAGAAGAAAGCGGTTTCTTCACTGTCAGAATTAAGAGCTTTGCCTTAGCTTCCAGGAAAGGAAAGGCTTATTGTCTGGGCAGGTGATAGATAATGTCTTTGGGGAGGTTTGAGTGCTGARCTTAAGCAAAAGCAGCTGCGTCTCCAGATCACGATCTTGTTCGGTGAATAAAATACACCAGACAGCAGTTCTGCCAGGGACTGGGTCCCAGCTGTGTATATACTGTTGCAGCTTGTGAGCTGCATGGAACAACTTCAACTAAATTAGTATATAGGTAGCTGTGAAGTACAGCTTTTGTTTTATAGCTGCACGCTACTCTCTAAATATGACAAMTCTTCTATTAAATGTTTTCCAAAAAAGTTGATTCAAGATGTCTGGGGGTTGAAATGTCCCTCAACACCTCTGTTAGAAGCATTATCTTAGAAAAGATCTATGAATTTAATAACCACTAGTGCAATATAGGACCAGAGATGTTGCTGGGGCTCCTCTGCCAGGCTGTCCAAGTTTATACTGTGGTTACACATGCAGTCCCCATAGCAAATATGAATCAGAATATTATTCCCAGTAAGATAATGGGGAGAGTGTCTGAACAGTGAGGGTCCCCTTGCTAGTGTGCCTCACAAACATGAATGACTGCATTTGAAAAATCCTCACAAACTGCAGTGATGGGTATTATAGAGATATCTATAAGAAAAATGCTATATATTCTTTGTTGATAAGGCCCACTAAGCAGATCTTACTGTTGAGGTGTTAGTTAATTATTATTCAATTTTCACAGCATATGCCTGTTCATTAGGTATTCAAATATATAAAAAGTAATTTTGGTAGGATTTTAATTCATTTCTAAGATAAATGCCATGGGCACACYACAGATTACATTTTCTACAATGGGATTTATTATATTTTTTTGTTTAGAACATCAGCAAATATAAAAAGCTAATTATTTTGAGAGGAATTAGGAGACTGATGAGCTTTCTTTAGTATGTAAATATAACTGCAGGCATATAAAAGTCTTGAGTAAGAGAGAGATGTCAATAACTGGAGAGTTCAGAATCATCCTTATTCATGACSAATTATGTACCAACTTATGCATTAGGTCTATACCTGTTCCTTCTTTTTCCTAATAGCATGAAAGGCAGAATGGAGCTACATTAAGAATGTTTTGCTGTTTCAGCTCTTCCAGGATAGATTATTTCAGCCTTTCCTGCCAAGTCAGGGAGGAAAAGTTAGTTTTGACAGAATMACTGCTCTCAGGGACATTTACTGGCAGAGGTCTATATTGATCAGTGTAAACCTGATAACATCCTTGCCTGGCTAGCAGAAATGCATAGTGTGGAACTATCCAGTGCCATCCCATGCAATAATCCTCATTTTCAGAGTTCATATGCTCTTATTTGTGCTGCAGTCTTTTACTGCATCAGATCTCCTGCAGGTTTGCATTACAGCCTACTGAAATATAGTTCCTTCCTTTCATTATCAATCAGACAGAGCTTCTGAGGACTCTTAATCAAGAGACTATTGGATTCAGTCTTGCACCTCATCTTTGCAAAGTGCTGACTGGTGTTGTAAGTAGAATCTCACCTGGACTAGATCAGAATTAAGAAAATATTTAACTTCTGTAACTASAGGTATCTCACATGCTGTTGCTTTTGTTCTCTCCCTTACTCCCTCGATGTCTTGACCTTTCCTCATCAGAAAGCAAGTTGTAAATCACATGAAGACTTGGATGATTTCTGATCTTTTCCTTAGGTACCTTGCACCRAAATCAATATGTTGACCTTTGGCACAGTAGACTCCTAGGTAAAATAAGCTGTTCCCTAAGACACTAGGGGACTTAGAGGAATGGGGATGTTTGYGGCTGTAACTGCTGCTGCTACCTTTGCTCCCTCTGGCATCTGCTCTAGCAGCAAGCTCAGTACTTTAGGACTCTCCTCCCCACTTTAGATCTTGGTTCTAYCATTTTCTAAGGTAAAAGCAGGTTCACTCTGGCACAATTTGCTGTTTATCTCTCAATGGCAAATAGATATTTTAAATGTTTTCAAAGTGTTCATGAATTATCCTGTATTTAAAGAAAAAAAAATCTATCTGACGAACATTCTGAATTTCATATTGTAAAAATGATCTAAATGAAAAAGAGCATATTTACGTAGAAAAGAAAATCACTTACAAGATCAAAAAACACTCGATATCTGAAATTATCTTGATTTACTGTTTTTATTGACATGGTGTGGGTGGGAATCCTATACCTCATACTTTGTATAAAAGAACAGACATTTTTTACTTTATACTTTTTAATAACAAATTGAATATACTTCCTGTATATGTATTTTTTTAAATGTTAATACAGAGTCAGCAAAAAAACAGTGTAAAGTTAATATACATTGTGTCTAGGGTGACTGCACCCCATTCAGTCAACAAAAGGCATTTTTTAACTGTAAAATCAACAGTATCCTAAATGTCTGATTCATGCTGTGAACATAATGTAAATAGTTTTCTAAAASCCATAGGCAAGATTAGCCTTCACTTTTTCCCCACCCTTTTCTCCTTCCCTTACTATCTTCCTCCTCCCTTTTCACATTTCGTGACAGCAGGCTAGCAAATCCATAGGAAGACAAGGGAGAAGTTTATTAAAAGTAGAAATAGAAATTTATTTAAAAAAGAAAAAAAAAAAAGCAAAACAAACAAAAAAAACCTTGAAACACATGAGAATTGTAGTTTTACAATAGCCAGCTCAGACTTGAATTTCTTACGCAGATAAAATTCCTTATTGCTGGCTGTGCTATGCTAAAGCACAACTAGTAGAATATAAAATAGTCAGTGATGTCAGACAAAAATGAAGCAATCCCACAAACTATGCCCATTTGCCTGATTAGTTTGAAGGCAAAATTTGTTGAACTATGACTGGATTATGTTTCTTAAACACATGCTTAAACAACAGATGTTACAAGCCTTCAACCACTCACTGCTTTAGAGACTATGGGATTAAAAGCTAGCTGTTTGTTTTGAAAAGTTTACTATGGAAGAAGTAAGATCAATATACAATTATTCCTATGCAGACATGAACTATGCTGAATCTAGTTTCTGCAAAAATTTCCTTTGTGCCTATCTAGATCTCTGAGAACTTTTWAAAGTGATTTTATATGAGTCATATTATTTCCTCCATTTTGCCTAAACTACCCTTGTAACCTTGTAAACACAGCGTAACYTTTTATTATCTGATATGAAAATCAGATCAAATCAAAAATCAAAATAACTTTGTACCTTGTTAAATAATGTATTTTGTTGGGGAAAATAGTGTAGTTATATAGACATGAATAAAACTACAKCAATTTCTACCTTAAGTATTTGAACTCACAAAAACAAAACCATTATTTAATTTTCAGATTACACGTTCCGATCTATCAAAAAAGATGGATTTCATATAAAACTATCTAAAAATGTATTGATTGTCCTATAATGAAATGAGTCATAACTCCTGATGAYATGCATAACACATTTCAAGATCAGTTGCCTCCACTTACAAATGAATTCTATTTTTTTTCATATTTCTGTTGTGAATTCATAGGAAATACAAAGTTGTCTGACCTGGACACTCTTTTTGCCACCCAACCCAAATGCTCTATTTAGAAATCTTAACCAATTTTTACTGAAAGGAACTCCTGGTTTAACTAAAATTACTCCCTCATTCTTGTTCACAATGATTCATTTTCTCTAGGCTATTGCATTTTGTTTTTTCCAGTACCCCAGCTTACTGTGATATTGATGTCAAAAAAGTTATGTAAGATTTTTCCCATTTAAGAGTTGCCTTCCAAGATGTTGAGTCACATCAGCTCAAGGAAAACTCTKTGGAAGAGTCCTGCCTGCTCTATAAAGCTCATGCAGTTCTGAGAAATAAGTGGCATTGAATTCAKATCCTTGTATAATGAGAAGTTTTTTTCACCTGGGCTCCCGATGACCTTCATCAGCACTGTTGTGTTCACCAGCCAGAAATGCCATGGCCTGGGCTTTTTGTTGCTAGAGTGTTACTTTGCAGGGGGGACATTTATGTAATCTATAATTTTATTCATAATTGAATAAAATTGATGCAGAGGCTGCTGAGACAAATTGCTTATGAATTCCCAGTTATAAGCAGAAGTGTGTTTAAAAAAAAAAAAAAAAAAAAAGACACTTTGCATGTGAACCCATTTAAAGTGTGGTATGACCTGGATGAGTTTTTGATTTATTTCGGAGGTTTGTTCTGGAAATTTGACATCACAAGAATTTCACTACATAATTGAAGAGAAATTTTCTCAGTTTCCTCTGTTTGTGCTGAATTCATTATGATTAAATATGCTACTGCTTAACTTAGAAGAGCAATACTGCATGATTTAAAGCTTCTGTTGCCGTATGTAGCAATATTTCCAGTTTATCTCTTATGCTACATCTCCCATTCACTAGACAGCTTTCTCTATAACATTCCAAACAGTCTATGAACCAAATTTTCAGCCAACAAATTAAATATTTTTCTGTGGTATACACTCACAAGAGCACCATATCTGTATCTATATACTATAGGAAGATTTGCAAGACTTTTTGTGCATGGTTCTTGCACTTCTGCATATAGTTCCATTGAATGCAATTGGAGTTATTCTCCTAAATTTGATTCTTGGGACAGGGCAGAATTTCAACCTCCAATTCTTACCAGAGAAATGTGGTGAAGTGAGTGAAGAAGGAAGGGAAAGGGGAAAGGAAGGGAACTGCTATGTTTTAAAAATATGGCATATAGGAAAAAATTCACTGCTATATGTATGAGTGAACAAAAAGGATGTGATTCTATTTTCGTGTTAATGTAAATCAATAATTTCTCCAGCAATGTCATGGGCTCATAGATTTGTGCTGCTTTCTCATTATAAAGGAGCTATAAACCCTGTTAAAGTAGTTATTGAAACAGGGTCAAAAGCTGTTTTGCATTGCAAAAGTACAGCAAAAGCAACTGCAAGGTGGCAGTAAATCTGGCTCTGTGGGGTTGYGCTTACATGAAACCAGCATGAGATCTCTTCAGGGGTTACTCCAATGTCAGGGGTAAATGAGAYGAAAGAAAGCAAAATTAAAAATAAGTATAAAAATACATATCACGATATGTGATCACTTATCTGTAGTAGGTCAGCTGATTAAATCAAACATCAAAAYTCACAGAGATTTCATGATCGTCTAATATTTATGTCTAAGTAGACTACCTTAAAACTTATATTACAATGTGCTAGATAATCATGACCTTTTCCGTTGAATTCCTAGCTAGAAGCATTAAAGTCATGAAAGTTATTGCTATAGTAGTGTTTCATTCAGGTAGAAGACTTGCAAGTGAATCAAAACTTGTTACTTTACTTAAGCACACTCAAAATAATGGGTATTTCAGTAGTTCATTGCAGCCAGTCATATCAAATATTTTGTCTGCATTAGATCCTTTGCCATGAATYAACAGAGAATAGATTGTTGAATTTTTGAACTGGTCATCATCRTCAGGCAAACATAACAATAGTGCCAAGTTATTTTTCATATACTTGAAAATAATTGAATGCTTTCCTGAAATATTTTTTAATTTGATCCTTTCATATTTTTGAAAGGTTGTTTTAATTCTGCTATACAAAATGTCAGAATATACTGGTAAAGCGACTCATGAAAGCAACCTTTAAGTATATTGATTTTCGGAACAAACATTGGTGTAATTTAACCTAGAATTTATTCAGCGAAAACATGGAAAAAAAAAGGAACTACAAATTTTGAATTTATAATAGAACAGTATTTTAAGGGTCTTGTRCTCTTAAATATAGTAAAAATCTACTTTCATAAATCATGTCTTGAAGATGCCTGATGAATGACCTCAAAGCCTAAGAAAGAGTGGGTGATATTGGAAGATAGGATGTGAATGATGAAGAATTTAAAAAAATCTGAATGAAGCAGATACTGAAGTCCCATCATATGCTTTTGATGGAGAGGAGAGGGAACAAGATCCAGTTTGCTATCCAGAAAAAAATAGTTTGCTGGAAAAGAGAGTAGGAAGGCGTTGCAGATTTTCAAAAGCAATGGGACTTTAAAAGGTTTTGTCTGTGAAAGGGGGTAAATTGAATCTCATTGAAACACTCCTGATAATCTCTGTGGAAAATGGTTTAGAAATGACGAAGGTCAGAGATCTGTGAGAGCACATGAAATTTTGAAAGATTATGTATTCCTTAGAATTATAGATTTTATAAAGTGTTTTATATATTCTGCAGATTTATTTCATTGCATGTAATGATTCTATAAGCAAAGGAAGAGCAAAGTCATCATTTCTAATCAGCAGCTATTTATTTGTTGCTTCCACGTGTTAATGCTTATCAGAATAGTAAGATACATGCTCCACAGACTAGGTGGTTTAATATTGCACCTTTATTTCTTTCTACTTTATTTTCATATAATTTCATTTAATGCAATAACAAATTTCTTTGAACTGGATATCTTTGTGTGAATGATTCAACATGATATTTAGCAAATATCATAGAAGCTCTTAGAATTAAAATGCTTTAAGCTTAAAATGCAGATGTGCTAACACAAGTACATTCTTGCATATATGTGACACAAACAAGACTGGAGGAAATATCAGCTCTTCTGCTGGGGAAAATATTGAACACTCATTATGGCACAGCCCTAACTCTTCTGCAAGCTTATGCAATATTTTAAGACTCATAGATTAAGAATCCAGGAAGAGTCTTTGGAAATAAGCCAATGTACTTGAAAGTCTTTGCTTTTTTAAAAAAGCCCAAGGTTTAACTGAATGTTACAGGTTCTAGGTTCAGTACAAGAGTCAGAAAAGTCTCATCAAGCAATATAATGAGATTTGCTGATGAAAAGGCCTTACCAAGGCAGCTGGCCCAGCTCTTGTAGATGCAGGTTTACTCCCTGCTGTTCATCTTCTGGTGTTTCTCCTACTATGTGGAGCAGATAGCCTGTCTTAGCATGCAACTCTGAATTCTGACTCCAGAGTACTTTTTCTGTAGAAAAGATGTAATAAACATTTTTCATCTCCCAATCTTAGCTGTTTGAGCTCATATGTTAGAGGCAACTCGGCTTCACAGATGCCTGCTATTATTATTGTAATTTCTATTTATACTGCAATTTGCATTGTAATGGTACCAGAGATGCCAAGCAGAATGGAGGTCTGAAATGTGGCTAGAACTTAGCAAACTACATACTGATTTGCACAATTGTTCTGTCTTTTCTTCCTTGGTGAAGAATATAATAACAATGCATTTAATTCATTTAATTTAATTCATTTAGATGGTCTATGAAGAAGCACAAGCTACACATGATTCTTCAAGAAGACTTTTTTTTCTTTGTTCATAGTTGGTATTCATTTTAACCTAAAAGTGTTAATCAGACTGATGAGAAACCTCATGCTCATAAGTCTGCAGGAGAAAAAAGGAGTCACTAAGGACTGCTCCCTCTATCAAACAAGGCACTTAATAACCTACTTTCTGAAATTATGCAAACAATCCTCTTGTAGATTTCCTATAGCCTTAAATTCAGTACTCATTTAAGTGCTGCACTGCATTGCTGCTACCAGACTGCATCACACTATGTAGGATGCAGCCCCTTTTCATGTGAGAAAATGTTAAGAATTTCAAATCAAAGATTGATTTTTTTTTTCTCATTTGCTTGATTCCACTGGAACCTGTATCTCACTTTTAGATCACTTTTATCTAGGCATTTTTTACCCAYATGGAAACCTGCAAGCAGGATCATACCTATATTACAAGCAAATGAGTACTTTGGAGTGTTGTTACGTTCCCCTTGAGTTACTATTATAAGCTAAAATGTTTTCTTTTCTGGCTATTTCTGCTTATCTTGGCTAGCTTTAGCTTAAGCACCTTGGGTTAGCAATGACTTTGATAATTAGTRATGACTTGCAATACTTAGCAATGACTAACACATAACTGATTACATGTAAAACCTTAAACAACTGCTAAATTTAATTAAGGCTGCCTTATTTATAGGAGATTCCAGATTAAATTTCAGATTTTTATTTTGTATGAAAAGATGGCCCTGAATATGTGAGGATTACCAATAGAAGTTTCATATTTAGGTAAGCATATCAGAGCACTGTTTTGACTGATTCTACACAGCACATATCAAGCACACTGCAAATAATACCAAATAATCAAGAAATGCACATTTTTTTCTCAGTTAGCCAGCATAATTCTAAGACAAACTTCCTCACCAAAAACTGTATTTTTTTCTTCAAAATGCCTTTTGATTTCCTCCCTCTGCTCAATTAAAAGGAACTTGTGTTAAATAAATTGAATTTAAATTAATTTAAGTTCCCTGGAGAAGTTTCATGCTATAAATCTAACATTAAATTTGCTTCCTCAGTAGGAAGGATTATCCAAGAAGGGATTTTTCTAGCGATATTTCCTGTACAGTACAAGGATGCTGTTATTTTTCTACTTATAAGAGCATATGTTCTTAAAGTTCCATCTGATTTAGAGATTTTTTTTTGTTTGTTTGTGGATTGTTTTCCAATGTGATGTTAGTAATCTTTTGAAAAAGCATTTCATTTACGTTAGGGCATATAGAATTTGAATGCTTTATATAAGTTTAATGTTATAAAATTTTGAAGGAAGACAAAGATTTCATTCTCTTGTAATAAATGTTAGTTCCCTAAAGTTAATCAAAACTAGGAAATAACGATTATAAGCAGGAATAGCTTACTTAGATTTACAAGCATGACTGACTTCTGGGGAAGACCACGGAACTCGAAGATGCTGAGTCTACCGTCCAAATCGAGGATTACCGAGATTGTTGATAACATTGGAAACAATCGAGGAACATTGGAAACAATCTAGGATCATCCAGACTGTTGATAACATTGGGATGCCGAGACTGCTGATAACATCGAAATACCACAAAGATCACAGAAAGGAAGAAGGAAAGGACTAGGACTATATACTATAAATACTGAGCCCCAAGAGACGAAAGATGGGAGCCTGAGAGGGATTGTCTCCAGCTGCCCCAGCGCTGTTATTCTCTGTACCCAGCTTACTCAATAAATGGTAGATGAGAAAATTGGCTTGTCTCGTCTATAACAAGGACAATGGGGAGAAAAGTGGGAGCTAAAAGGTGGAGAAAGGAAGAGAGCAAGGGAGGGGGGAGGAGAAAAAGCAGGGGGGAAAAGTGGCTAGAGAAAGGATAGGTGAAGCAAAAGGGGAGAAAAAGGAGAAAAGCAGAGAAAAGGAGGGAAGAGGAGAAAAATGGGGAAACGGGCAGAGAAAATGTGGGCGAGAGGGTGCTTGAAGGGGGAGATGAAAAAAAGAGAGAAGAGAAAGGGGGAAGAAAAAGGGGAAGAAGYGGGGAGAGGAATGGGAGAAAAAAAAGGATGAGGAAAGGAAAAGGTGAGAAAAGAAAGCAGGAGAAAAAASGAGGGGGAAGACTAGGTGACAAGAGGAAGGGTGAGGAAAAAATKGAGAGAACATAAAAGCAGGAAGAAAATTAAAAAGAAAATAAAAGGGAGAGGGAGAAGAARAAAATRGGAGATAAAATTGAGAGGGAGAAGGACAAAGGGGGGAATGGGTAGCAAGAGGGAGAAAAGTTGGAAGAAAKGGGAATGACGAAAAGGGAGCAATTGGCAAGCAAGAGCTTCCAAGCACCTTCAARCCCAAAGCCTGGGATTTCCTTGGGGCTGGCTCGCAGGCTTTRGCCYGCAAGCACCTCAGGACGCAGAACAGCAGCAGGAGCCCAGGCACTTCCCCAGGCAGAAGGGCATCTCTCCTAGGAAGCAAGAAGGTGGCTGGCCCATGGCCCTGTGACATGACMGTGACTSTCCGCAAGCCTARCTGGGCTCCCARTCSCTTTGGGCACACGTGGGCCTGAATGTTGCAGCTTTGGGAGAAGAAGGGAAGAGGTCTTTGTCCTTTGGGGGCCTCTTTCAAGGCACATGYAGCACGCACAACTGTGGAGGTTGGAAGGGACCCTTGGAGCTCCCCTGGTGCAAGCCSCTGCGCCAGCAGGCTTGCCGAGAGCACGTTGCCCAGCACCACGTGCAGGCAGCTTCTGAGGAGGTGCCCTTTTCACAAGCCCCCTGGGCACCGTGTGCCAGTGCTCAGGCAGCYGCATCGGYGYGTGTTTCTGCTGSTGCCCGTTGCCTCTCGTCCAGGCRCTGGGCACCCCTGAAAGGAGCCTGGCCCCGTCTCCCTCGGAGCCTCCCTTCAGAGAGYTAGATCCSCRCGCAGGCTTCTCTTCCGCAGGCTGAAGAGCCCCAGCTCTCTCAGCCTTTCCCCACAGCAGACATGCTGCAGGCCCTTCCGCATCTTTGCAGCCCTCCTGTGGACTCGCTGCRGCAGCTCCACAGCCCRCCTGTGCTGGGGAGCCCCGCTCCGGGCACAGCGCTCTTTGAAGCCGTGACCTTGCCTAGCCTGAGGGCAAGCRTGGCCTCCCTCCAYCTGCTGGCCATGSTCCTGCCAGCGCAGCCAAGGGCACCGCTTGCCGCCCTGGCTGCAATGCAAGGGGGCATTGTCCCCTTGTTGTCCAGCGAGACTCCCAGGGCCTTGCTGCAGGGCTGCTTTCYAGCAGTGTGGCCCCCAGCTTGTGCTGCTGCCTAGGCTTATTTCTGCCTAYGGGCAGGACTTGGCATTTCCCCTGGGGGCACTCGCGGAGGGTTCTCTTTGCCCACRYTTTCAGGCTGCCTAGGCCTGGTTTCCCCTCCCYTTGTCAATCCGTACCGAGTGCTCTTCATCAGCTCCTTGTCCTTGAGGGGCTTGCAGCTGGCAGGCAGCGTCCGCTGCCTCTGATCCCTTTCTCAGGGATCGAGGGTAGGCATGTTGGCTTGAAGCATCTCACCCATTGGGAGCGCCCAASCAACTTCTAGAGTGGAAGATGTCTCGCAGGAGATGGGCCAGGGCGAGGTGCCCAGGCAGCTCAGCAGTAACGCACGGTGCGACTCATGCCCCACCGCTTTTGCTCACACAGCTGCCTTGTCTCAACGCAGAGGGCACCGGAGGGCGACCTTGGTTGGACATGAGCAACTGTATGTGTCCAGTGGAATGGTGTCACTGTTTCTTCCTGAGTTGATCGGGAGAATGTAAATGTTTCCGCGACATTAAGACAGACCAGCACGGAGGAAGGGTCTACGTGGTTCAGACCAACACAGAGTGTAAGACCTGAACAACAGCCAGAGGATCCGCCAAGAGAACCATGTGCTCGAGCTGCCTTCGACACACACATTCCCTCCCGGCGACTGGGCGTGTCCAGCATCGTGACCGTGGGCGTATGAGAGAGACCAGTAACGGCAATCACGCCTGCGGTATGGGGACTGAGGCCTACATTGCAATAGCTCTCTTTTTGGCTGTGTGTATACCTACCCCTGTCCTGTGGTTTCAGTRCAGGGCGGCCTCACTCGGCTAAATCACAAATGCAAGGTGCCACAGGGCATGCTGCAGCTGGGCGGGAAGGCCCGAGCATTGGGCCTTTTCACCGACGCAGAGCTGCCCACTGAAGCTGGCAGCAAGATGGTGCCCAAGCCCACGTGCTCTCCTCACCACAGCCCCATGCGCCTCTCCCTGCCTGGGAGCCATCACTAGCTCGTGCAAAGGCAGCTCCTTGTTTCTGAGCTCGTCTTTTACACCTGCTCCATGGCAGGAAGAGAGGAGGTCCTCAACCGTGTCGTCAACTGCCTCCTCAACCATTATGTGGCTCTGTGAAGGATAAGGAGTGTGTATGTCTCAGTTAGTCACATCAGCAGAGGTGAGGGAAATACATGGCTCTGGCTAATATAGGCTATGAAAGGGGAGTAACTAAAGAATTTCATAGAAAGCTGGAACTGTAATCTGGCTTCAACCTACATATTCCTTCTCAGTGACTGGGAAACTCATCTTAGGCAGTGGAGCAAACCATATTGTGTATATGCACCACGTATGACCTATTCTTCTGCCATCTGACGGGTTCAAGCAGGACTGGCCTGTCATTTACACTGCAGTCCATGTCAGTGCTGTGTATTGTCTGTCTGTGCTGAGCTGCCTTGGCTGTCTGCATATGCTCAGTGTTTGTGATCACGTGTTTGTAGGATGTGCTCATCCTTGCTATTGCCTGGACCTGGGTACTTGAAGCTGCAGCACCCTTGTACCTCTCTGTATTCAACATTTAACATCTTCACATCCTTCTACTGTGAAAACCATATCTGTTGCCTTGACTGGACACTGCAGGAGAAATAAAAGCTAGTTCTGTATGCACGTGGCCATCTATACTGCACCCCTCGGAAAAGGATCCCCTGACAAGCCTCACCTCAAAACTATGTATAGGGTTAGAAGAGAGACAGAGCTGAGGGCTCCCACTGGAGCGGAGCTGCAGATGGGCTGCAGGAAGGAAGGAGGAGGCTGCCCAAAGTCTATATGCCAACAATGGTGGATAGCACAGGCATAGGGAATGGCGTGTTCATCTGGGGAGTCATCAAGTGAGCATTTTGAACATCGCATTGCTCAGTTAAATGTGTTTCTTTCCCCTTCTTTCTTTGTTACTCTCTTTCTTCCCTCAGTTTGGTTTTGTTCTCTCTTTTTTTCCTGAGGATCTCACTAGGAGATGCTTCCTATGGCTGCCTACAGCTGTTTCTGCTCCATCTCCTTGTGGGAACTGGCAGAAGGGGGATCCTTGCTGCCCCTATGATGAATGAAGAGAGCTGAGGGCCTGAGGCAGCTGTGCTGTCCTTTGCATGACCTTTTTGTAGGGCACAGGTGTAGCTATATCCAACAGGAAAGGCATAGTTTTCATAAAGAAAATCCCAACAAGGTGCTGTCTTCCAAAGAACAGGACTTAACATCCAAGCATGATCTTCACCTGAAGGCTCAAAGCAGTTTGTCTACACAGAAAACCTGGATCCTCCTCCCTTCCCCTTGAGCTCCCACCTGTGGAAAACTGGGAGGGAGGCCCAAGGGCCACCCACACCTGCCCCCATCTGCGGTGGGATGGGAGGTGACCGGTAGGAGCAACCCCTTGGCCTGGCCTTTGACAGGGGTGGGAGCCAGTCTGGGCTGTTCCTGTGGTGAGTGCCACCCCCACTGCACCCTTGTGTGCTGGGTGGTGCTTTGGATTGTTTGTGGTGTTTTGTTGGTGGTGGTGTTGGTGGTGGTGGTTTCTTCTCCTRGTGATAGTTGCTCTTTTTATGGCAAAGACAGCAGGAAAGGACGATTTTGAAGCATTTTGAGCCACAGGCAGGTGCTTCGGGGAGCTGTGCAGGGCCCGTGGTAAGGACTGAGGGCAGCCCTGCTGTGTGGGTGTTTGGGGTGTTTTGTAGGGCTTGCTGGGTGCTGTCTGTTCTGCTCCCGAGAACATCATGTCCTGTGATTTATGCCTTTTATTCTCTCTGTCCATAGGCATCAAGTTTGGGTCTGTTACTGCACTCTAAATAAATTTTTTTTKGGGGGRGGGAAAAAGAAAAAAAAAAGCAGTTGGAAAAAATGGAAGTCATAACTTGTCACTTCTCCCTTTGGGATCTTGTTAACACTAACAGTGCTTTCAGTTAGCTTTTCCTGCAATTTCCATGGGATTTGTCAGAGTTCACCAGATTTAAAGATCACGTAGCATGTTATGTCTTCCTCTGACTTCATGGATGCTGAGAGTGCCCCTGGTGCTTTAAAACTGCTTGGATGGAAGGGTCTGTGAAAGTGCCAGGCGTTCTGCTGATGTATTTTGTCTTATATTTACAGGGTGATTCCCATCAAGTAAAATGTGTTAATCCTTACAATATTTTTTTAAGTAAGAGAATCTTTTAAAGTAGAGAATCTGCACAAGCAGTGAACTTGTTCATTAGCTTCTTTTGTACTTCCTTGTTTTCCCCTGCCGGCTCCTAAGATGCCCTGTGCCAGTGCATTTTTCCCTGGCAGGGTGCAGTTTGGGCGGCTTTGGCCGTGTTGCCTGAAGACCTATTTTGTTGCCTGGAGCAGGAGGAGGCTTTGGGCAGGCTTGTGCGGGYGGTGCCTCCTGGGCACCCTGCCATCCTGCAGGCATCAGGCCTGGGGAGGAGAGTTGGTGTTTACTCACTGACTTGAKGTGCTGGCAGTGCAAAATGGTGAGGAAGCAACCACTGAAAAGGGTCGTGACGGAACAAGTTTTAGTGTTCGATTTCTTCTCTGCGCTAAAGTGTAGGCAGTGTTAAATTTTGTACGCAAAGAATTTCTTACCCTGCAACCTCATACATTGAGTATATATCCCTAATTTTTCTGAAATTGCAATGTATCAAGCAGTAAATCACCTTATGATGGACCCTTATTGTAGTTATGTTTATATTGAGACAAAAGCCAATATAATAAAGTTACTTTGTCCAAGACCTCCTTACCAGCATCTAGGCTTGCCTGTCTTTTCTTTGCTGCTGATATAATAGAGTTTTCCTCATAAAATCAAGCTCTTCTGAAGTTCTTAACTGCTCTGCAGTAGGTGTGGTGCCCAGCGGGAAGTCTGTGTTGAAGAGAGCTTTAGCAAGCGTTGCTTGTGCCAGAGCCCATCACGGAGTGTCCTTAAATCATAGTTGTTGCCCTTGTGTTCTATGCAGAGCACACCTGGGCTGTGGAGATTGCACCTTGTGCATGATGTGGTACATTTCTTAAGGAGTGCAAATAAACTATTTCTGAGTCCTCCTGTAGCAAACAAAATGTGGAATCTCAGAAGCTTCAGCTGCTGAAATAATAAACATCTCCCTAAAATCTTTCAGTGAGTGGAAAATGATTGACCATTCTTTGAGAAGCAACGGAGTGGGGTGCCTAAACAGGGAAAGAAGGATGTTTGTTGCTCCATGCTTGTCCCGGTCATATTGGTCTCAGAGATGGATACAAGCTATGACAGTGTTATTTCTGTTCTTTTTGTTTGTTTGTTTTTAAATCTCTCTTCTGAGCTATGAAACAGTATCACCAGAAGATGACCTGCTATTTTTTCCCACATGCCATTTATATACCCCTACTTTCTCTGTTTATCTTTGGCCGCTAAGGTACTTTTTCTGATCTGAAAGGTGGATGCTTCTAATGCTGGATGAGTCTTGTTTCTTCTTGTTGTAGAGTCTTACATCCATTGCTCTTTGTCTAAGACTTAGAACTTAGAAAGCACATAGAAATCAAACCATTTTTAGCTGGTGCTGCTGTGGTCTTAAAGCTTTCTATAGTGCTTGTTTCTTAACTGCATGTATATTTGTACATATTTGCCCATATCTTACAGCTTCTGCAGTCAGAAGATACTCTGCTTTCAGCCTGAACTTAAAAAAAAAAAAAAAAAACACAAAAACTTCTTGGGTTAGAAAGATAATACTAAAGAAGGAAAACTTGAGGATTTACCATGTTAGTATGATGCATCTGATCGCAGTGATTTTTACTGTTCACCACTAGCATGGATTTTTGGAAAGCTGGATATGGAAGCAGTCACTTTTAAGGAGGACTGYCTGTCGGAGAAGATCACAAATGATCTGGTAAGCAGAGCACCATCTCCCATCCAAATAACTGGGAAGGTCATGCCTTCCTTACCCCCAGGCCGGGTTCCTAGCACAAGTCAGTCCTCCATCAAGCAGTTTCCACTTTCAAGCAGTTCAGAAGCTGTCTGTAAGATGGACAACAGTATTGACTCCTCAAATAACTTGAGCAGCGACCAAAAGTTTCATTCAAGGCAGTTATATTACTTTGCCAACTCTGATGTTTTTCCTGAAATGTTGGCTTCCAGTGTGACCCAAACTGGTCACACTGGGCTGAGGCTAGTAAAACCAGTGACACCGAGGAAACATTAATTCCTTGTCTGCTCCCTGCCTCAGATCCGCAGATGATACCAGAAGCTACAACATACAAAAGCATAGACCAGGTTAGTTTGTGCTGAATAATCACTGAATGTATCTATAATTGCGTATTAAGCTCTCTGGCATTCTTGTCATTGCACAGCATCTTCAGGAGTGGGCTGGTGTCTCTGGGTAGGGGGCTTTTCTGTCAAACACTGGGAACTGTGATGTAATTCTGTGTTTGATTAGGTTGCTGTAATGCCTCTGTACAATAAAGTGCTGCTGTGTTTTGAAGATTTATTATTACTATTTTGTGTTTGTTTTTGTCCCCGGGAAACAGTCCATAAGTTAACTTCTTATTCCTGTATTTGGACAGTTCCTTGCTGTGTTCACCCCTTTTGGGGGAAAATGTTTTCCTGTTCTGGTATCACAAGTGCACAGTAGACGAGTTGGGAAAGCTGTTACTCTTCAGTCACATGTCAGGAGATTTGCGTTGGGCTGTGTCGGTGCTCTGGCTGCTGAGCAGTTTTGACTGAGGGCTGTTGAATGTGGTGTTATGAGGCTGTCCCGCTATTATGCAGTTTCCACTGCTCTCGATGTGATGCTGATGAGCCAGTCAGGACACCTCATCTCCTTTGGCTTTTAGTCTAAAGAATTTTGTATATGGGGTCAGGAAGCTTGTTATGGCCTGGTTGTTGAAAAAGTACCATGCAGACATGGCTGCCGCTGAAGATGAGTTCTTGAGTTTGCTGCTGCTTTCTGAATTACATAAAATAGATCATAATGTTTAATGATCAGAACATCTCCTATTATGTCCTAAATTGTCATCAGCTCATGATAAAATCTGATGTTAGGTAGTGGATATTCTTTGTTCTTTTGTGGCTTCTGGCATTTGATTATATAAAATGCTTGAAATGCTCTCAAAGAGTCTGGTAAGATTAAAGTGAGTTTGAGTGTTGCTTCATTACGTGATGCTTCTTGTGAGGTACCAGAGGAAGAAGCAGTAGAATGAGAATGATGCTTTCAGAGAGACTCCTGGGAGATCCCAGACAGAGCATGACAACAACATAAAGGTCTTACTACATTGTGAGTCATAGTTTTGTAAATGACCTGGTACTCTGTGGAGAGTCAAGGGGGAGTTCCTGGCCTGAAGGAGGAGTGGAAAACCCCTAGCACCAATTGAGTCAATGATGGAATCGGTCCCTTCTCTGTATTGACAAGGATTTCTGTGGAGACCCCAGCTGATTTTATTCTTTTGTCCTTTTGTATGGATAGAAGGTGTAGAGGGTATGATCTTGGACCTCTGTTGTCTATTTCCTTCCTCACCTTTCCTGCAGCCTGTCACGGAATGAATGGTGGCAGGGGTGAGTGACAAATGCACTTCACTTGTATGAAAGAAATAATAACAGGATTTATTAATATGGACAATGATTTCACGAGATTCTATGGCAAGGTTACTTATTATTCACTGCATGGAGGCTCAAGATAATACACAGTTATCTTGGGATACCTTCCCGTTGGGTCACGAGGTTCAGATTGGACCCCCTTTCTTTCCAGGCTCCTTCTGAGAGGAGTCTGGGTGTGGCTGGATCCAATCCTAGTCCCAGACCTGGTCAACGGTTTATGACTAAGGGTTCTTGTGCACAGTAACAAAGTAAAGTTAAAGAAAGCACGCTATGTTCACTTACCACAAATCTGTTGTGGAAAGGGGGTCTCTCAACCTCGARGAGTAACCTTGAGAGGCGTCCCTGCTCAAGGGGAGATCCTGCTGTGCAGCCCGCTGCCATGTCAGGAGAGCTCAAAGGGCTCTCGGGCTGTCCGCATATTTATAGGATAAGATGATTGACTTATAGTCATTCTTTCATTTCAGAGGCCCATGGCTAGTGCACTAGCCTTACCTCCCCTTTGGGATGCAGCCTTCAGGACTGTTATGTTGAGTCTGAGTGGCAGAAGAAATCAGAATGGTGGCGCCTACCAGGATTAGATAAATTGCTGGTGATTAGCAACTGAACATGGCTGCATGTAAGGTACAGGCCAGGTTGAGCTGGGAAAGGAGCATATCCATCACACCACCTCTGAGAAGAACTTGACCCCTTCCTCCCTACATTCCCCCTTCATGAATTTAGACATGTTAATCAGATTCCCTCTGAGCATTCTCTTCTCCAGAGAAAACAGGCCCAACTCACTCAGTCTCTCCCCGTATGAGAGATGCTCCAGCCCTTCAATCATCTTTGTTGTCCTCCGCTGAASCCTCTCTAGAAGCTCCACGTTCTTCTTATATTGGGGAGCCCAGAACTGCACAGAGTATTCCAGGTGTGGCCTCACCAGAGCTGAGTAGAGGGGCAGGATCTCCCCTCTCATGCTCCCACAGATGCACACATGGACACTGGCAGCAGTTGATGTCGCTCAACCTGCCCTATACTGGAGGCAGGAGAAGGAGCACATTTGCTTCTGGTTCTCTGTCCCTTTCCCTGATTGGAACAGTCCAGTTTTGGCCATACCCTCAATCTTCATCCGTTAATAAACACAGCTGATTTTTTTTTTCCTCCTGAGCCCGCCCTGCTTGTAGATTAATACAAGTGTAGGGCTGGACTGGCAGCTTTATGCTCTACTGCCTTGTGAACAATATTTCACTGCAAACGGCTGAAGGCTGAAGTGCTTTGTTCACAGAGGAGATAGAGCTCACAGTTGTAGAAGCATCTCATAAATTGTGCCATTTTGCTCTTCGTGATATATAGCTAAACATTGAAAAGATGTTTCCCCCCTCCCCACCATCTTTTCAAGTAAGCTCAATATTAGATAGCTGTTCTGCTGAAAACTCCTGAATTCTTTAAAAACTCTAACCTTTAGTGCAAAACAGTGGGATTTTTTTTTTCTAAAATTGGAGACATTAGCTGTTAGCTTCAGCTTTTGGTTAGACTTGTTGACTAGGAAGATAAACATTTGATCATCAGGCGTTTTTCTCTGCTACCTTGGCAAAATAACAACTCAAACCGATACATTCATGTATTTTATGTAATCTCATGTAAAACACTCAAATTTCCCGAAAGACAATTTTGCCAAGTTCTGCTGAGAAAGAACTACAGCTCAGTAGCTCTTCCTCCTCCCACCATGCTCTTAAAAGTAAATAAAGCAGGAAATGTGACACATACACTATCATAACTATTTGTTTTATGTAATGAGCTAAAGGAGAAGTCACATAGGATCTGATTCCAGAAGTTCTTACCATCCCTCTGGCTTAGAGCCTGTTACTTATGCAGGGGGCAGACCAAAGCCAGAACCTTACTTTAAGACTTCTGGTGTCTCAGCTGTTTTTTTTGTTACTGTAGATATGTTCCATTTTGGTCTGTGATTCTTGCAAGCTTAATTGATTCTCACAGTTTTTGGTGTTTTTCAGAGCAAGGCAAAACTAAACACTCGGAAGTCTTTTCTGAAACAAAGAGAAGGGATTGTAAGGCTCAAAAAAAAAAAAAAAAAAAAAAAAAAAAAAAAA
>NW_020455171.1:791792-802407 GCF_003342845.1 Nothoprocta perdicaria
AGAGAAAGCACTTCAGAAAGGCTGGTTTTGACCGCTGGAGTCACTCCTCCTGGCCTGGACCAAGACGTGCAGGCATACTGCAACTAGGGAAATGACCTCAGTTAAATCCGCAAGTCAGAACCTCCATGAAGACGTGTGCATGTGAGCAACATGAAAATTGTGCTTTAGATAAGAGGGAAATAACGGCTCAGACTGAATGTGAAGCAAAAGCACTTGAGCAAAGTCCAAAAGAAAGAGAAGGTACTGGGAAAGATGAAGGTATGAAGGGCAGTCCTGTTGCCTCATCTCAGATAAACTGGCTTGAGCACTTAACATGCCCTTATGAAACAGTAACAGAATTTAACGTCCAAGTAAGTGAGGAAAGTGAAACTCTTTATGCAGATCCTCTAGAGGAAGCAAACAGAATTGAAAAAAAATCTTTGGAGGGTACTGTGCAAAAGGAGTTAGGTATAGCTTATCAGCCTGTGACAGGTGATTTCACAGAGATAGCCACAAAACTGTTTAAAGTCCAAAAAAGGCATTTTCCACTTAAAAATTTAAGTCCACTTA
Organism: Nothoprocta perdicaria; assembly: GCF_003342845.1. NCBI lineage: Eukaryota > Metazoa > Chordata > Aves > Tinamiformes > Tinamidae > Nothoprocta > Nothoprocta perdicaria. The sequence goes on from NW_020455171.1 coordinate 792,342, forward strand.
AAAATTTAAGTGCAGACCTTGCATTTACACAGAGTCAGAAGGGGAGTYGAATAAGTCCGGAGGAACTTGTCATGGGGAGCCAGTGCTCAGAACGCAAAACAGGAGTCTGTACTGGGTTTAAGATGGTCAATGGTAAGATAGTAAAAATTACCAATAGCTCACCACAGGCTGTGGAGAAGGAAACCTCATCCCCGGAGTTCCAGCGGGTGTGGCAAATGAATGGCACACCTGTCCCCATGTGCAATGTTGCATCTTTGTCCTGTGAGTCAAGCTGTTCATCTTCTGTCAGTGATGATAACCTTGAATCTCACCCTGRTTGTTATCCCTTAAATTATGGGACTCAAGGAGTTGACTGTACAGGGAGGCATTTGGGTCTCTGTGATGGTGATTATGCCAGTGATGAACCCAGTGGAACAGAAAAAATGCCTATGAAAAAGAACAGCAGATCAGCTCTGCAGAGACAAGATGTTCAGGAGCTCTCAAGACAGCAAGGTCTGTCTCTCAGCACAAGCAGTAGTGATTCCAGTACTGGGCTTGCCAGGCCCAAAGGGAGCAAGTGTCACTCTTCTGTCCTGCGATCTCCAGTTCATCTCACAAGATCCCAAAGGAGAGGGCATGAGCCTCAATCAAAGAGTGAGAATAGTGTCAAGGATATTAAAAGCCTGGATGTGCCTCCCTCAACAGTGGTGAGCCAGATTCCTACTTTCAAGATTAAGGAAACCCCTGCAGTGGAGAAATTACGGAAAAAAATGTTTACAGACACAGTAGGTAAGACATACTTGAGTTTTGTTTTTCACCGATACAAGGAAAACTGTCTTCACGGTTTATGTCTCATTCAATGCATGCTACCTGTGTATTTACCCACTTCTGTCAGTATTTCTAAGTCCTAGTCTGGGGAAAAAAAAAAAAAAAAAAAAAAGGAGAGGAGAGGTGTACCTGCAAACTCCTTATTATTCTTGATGGGGAAGATGGGGAGCCTTATTATTCTTGGCTCCCCATCTTTATTGGTCATTTTTCCTAAACCTGTTGCTTGCAGGGATTTTTTTTTGCCTTTTTTTTTTTTTTTTTTGGCAGGATTCCACTAACAAGATCTGTGCTGGAAAATAAATATTGAATAATTAGGCAGAAATGAGTTAATTTTGAAAGATTAAGTAGTAAAACATAATACTTATGCAGTCTGTTTGTGACAAAATATTTATAAAGGGTTTGTCAGTATTTGCAAATTATTGTGTACTAACATAATTGTCTTTATATAAGAAACCCAGAATGTCCTTACGAGAGGATTAGAGCTTGAAGTAACCCATTCACCAACTAAGATGAAAGAAGAAGAGAAAGAAAGGCATTTTCTCAGGTAAATCTGGATCCACCAGAAATGTATTTGTGCATGAAAACTGCTGAATTTATATTTGCTGATTAGCCTCATTTCAAGGGCAGTCTTGAAAAGCTGAAGTACTGAAAACAAATTGCTGAGATAACACAGTGAAGAGATTGGCTGAAGAGACAAAGCTGAGAAGCCCAATTTCCATTTTTTTTTTTTAGTTGCTGAGCATTTTCAAATTACACTGAAATCCCTAAGACTGTGGAATGGTACAGTGATATATTGGTGCAGAATGAGTGCAGTATGGTCTCTCCCAGCACTGTTTTCTCTCTTCTCCCCATGCTTCCYGAGGAAACTGCCTTGCAGATAGCAGCACTTTGATGCTTCATATTACCACAGGTTTTTAGTGGCGTTATTCTTACCATCAGCCACAAGACTATCAAAAATTTTCACTCAGATATTTATCAAAAAAATGCATGAGAAGTTTGAAATGTTCTTCTTTTTATATGCTTTTTTTTTTTTGAAATGATGAATTAAAACTAATTGTGGAAAGCAGCTTATCTCCCTTTAGTGCATCGGTCCTGTGCTGATTTATCTGTAAAGTATCTGCCCTGTATTTTTAAGGCATTAAGCCCATCAGGAACCCTGACTGCTTACTATAGCATGCATGTCTCTTGGGTCATGTTGATGATGTGTGCTCACTGGAAGCATTGAAAATCCTTTTGAGAATAACATGGCATGCCTGGACCTGCCCAGTCACTGCCTTCTTTGGTGTCCAAGTACTTGTTTATAGACCTTTGCAGGCATGAAAGATGAGGCAGCAGTTTTGAAACTGCTGAGGTGTATCATGTTGTGTTTGTCTTGTGCCCAAGGGAGTCTGGAGAGTCACTGAGGCAGTGTGCTGCATCTCCTCCCAGGCAGCACTAAGGGAATTGCTCCTGACTCTTGGTATTGGAGGATTCAGTGATGATGATTTCAGTTCCCTCAACAAGAATAAGTTGTCCAGTATGTGTAATACATAATTTGCTTTAGTGTTGAATTGAGGCTGTTCATGGATACACAGCAGTAGCAATTATTTTTCGTTTCTGCATTTGGCTAAGATGCCTTTTCTTAGGAAGAGACCTTTGTTTCACATATATGTCCATTTCCCTCATAGCTAACTTGCTGCAGTGTGCTTCATGCAAGAGTYTGACTTGACGCAAAATACTTAGCCTTCCTACATCTCTAACGGGCGTCTTGCTCCTATTTGAAGTGTCTAGCAGGAGTATGAACTGTGGTATGTCTGAGGCTCATAAGAGCTTTTGTTGTGCTTGCTTTTGGTATCATTAGTTGTTACATCTGTCCAGGGTAAGGGCTCTTGGTCTTGAGGCCAACCATAACACCTCAGTATGGCTAAGCTGTCTTACCCTGCAGACCAGGGTGACTGTTTACAGGCTGCCCTTTGGGAATGATTCCTAGCTTGCTAGGTGCTGTCCAGTAAAGTGCCCTGTGCCAAGACCAGAGATCAGCAGTGTGGCACGGGGGGACAACTGCATGTTGGGCTTGTGTCTAACTCTGATTAGCTTATTTGTACAAATGCAACTCATGTAATTATGAAGAGGYTGATAGCAGCTGAGATGCTGGAGGGAATAGCTCCCTGGTTTCTCTTTTACTGAATGCAAGAAAAACAGTACTGTTCAGTCTTTGGTGAAGGATGTTTTGTATAGAATTTAGTTCTTCCTTTTCTTCAAGTGCAGTGTATTTCAGGATAACTGCTCTGGATAGAGAGAAGTGGTAGGTGGAGCAAAATCATATGGTAGCTATATTTGATAATTTTAAAGGATTAAAGTGAGAAGAATTAGTAATTTTACTGCATGATGTTGATACATTATTTATACCATGCATTTAAACAGAGTATTAGATGCTCATATTTAAGGTAGAAAACAGAAATTAAGAATTATGTAATGAATAGCAGGATATGGTAAGCCCATTTGTTTCTTAGGAGCGTTATGAACTGTCATGTTTTTCCAATGAAGTAATAAAACCGATTACTGAGAGGAAGAATGGTATCAGGGTTGCTTCTTGTAGCTCTTGTTGCCTTTCAAGTAATACTGATGACCAGATGGTGGCTGTAGGCAATAAAGTGAGGTGAAGCAGAAGGCTAACAAATAATTTAACATATTAAAAATGAACTAAACAGCTGTGTCAGTCATACAAATATGCTGCATTTAGGGCTACACAAAGTCACTTCCAGACTACTCATGCCTTGATGTCTTAAATTTCAAGGCAAAATATCTTCTCAATAYTATGCTTCCACATTTAATACTTGGACTTACCTGTGGCGAGCAAAGTACTTCACCTCCTTCCAGGACGCTGTATGACTGTTCTCATTTATGGGAATGATGGGACTGCTGGAAGTACAGCTGAGTCCCCAGCTTTGCATGGTCAAGTGCTTTATCTTCATAAATGTAGTGCCAAGGATCAAACAGTGACTTCTGTGGGCCTACCCTAATTTAGATTTCTTGCAGAGAAAATGAGTTTGAAAGTCTTTAATTTTGTGTTTGTTGAGGTGTTGGGAAAATTAAAAGAAGGAGAAAAAAAAAAAAGAATTATTTCTATCTGTTCAGTAGAATAAATTTTGCAACTGAACGTATGCAAGGCTGTTTCCATGCCACAAAAGACATGAGTATTCAGAAGTGCTGATCTCTTGTTGCCACTCCGAGTAGTGTCAGGGTATTTGAGGCATGTGCAAACCTCCCAAAAACAATGCCTAAGAAGACATGTCTAAAGACAGTTCTTTGTTTTAGTCTTTATACCAGCTTCATACTCCTTGCTTACCTTCTGAACAGAACAAAAATGGATGTGTGTGAGACCACTGGAAACCAGGAGCTGACTCACCCTTTGGAATACAGTAGAGAGCAAATTCAAACACTGCAGAGAGAAAAACTTGAACATAGCAAGTTCAAAGGAAGACCTAAAATGTCTGGAGAAAGTGTGAAATCAGAAGAAATACAAGTAAGCTGTCTTGTGTAGAGTAAATGCACTGTTCTAGTCCATGTATATCCTTCAGTACAGGCATCTTATGGTAGTTTCTGAAACTTTCCATTTGTCACAGATGTTGCTTATTCTGCTACTTCTTAGAAGCAGTTGGGTATATAATGAAGTTTTTTTGTGCTATTAGGTCACTGTTTTGCTTAATGATATYATAATTCTACTGAGCAACAACTACAGTTCGTGCCGTAACACATTGTGAACGGTACCAGTCCTGGATGGTAATGCCCTCTTTCCAGAATTAGGCAGATACACAAATAAAGGGAAGGTAGAGAAAAAGGGAGTTCACATGAGAATAGGCTGACTATACAGCAAACTGCATGTTTCTTGCTCAATTCTGCTGGTTGGTCACAGTTGCAGTATCCAGCCTGAGTGCTCTGAACAAAGAGGAGGATTGAGTTTTGGAGACAAGATAGGTGAGTGTAGAAGAGTAGAGACACACATACATGAAAAAGTAATCTCTGAGSTGCACCAAATTCTTTTATTTCCATTTCCTTTACCTCAATTATAAATTATGTCTTTGCTATTCCATGCTGTTTATGGGAACTGTTTAATCATGTACTCCTGTCACTACATGAGAAGTGTTTGAACATCCATTTTTGACTTTAAGACATATCTTGCTATTTTTTAAAAACTTCTGCATTTAATAGTTTTTATTTGCATTTCCTCCCCCCCCCCTCCCCATTTTTTCCCCTTCATGCAGTTATCCCCTTGTTAATATCTGAAAAGCTGCTGTCACACCAAAGACTACAGACTAATATGGAGAGGATTAGATACTGGAGAATAATTTTGCTCTGTGCAGTGAAATTTTTTCACTCTGTCATGTGGGTTATGCTGTCTTTACAGAACTCTGTGCTGCCAGGGCTAAACCTTTTATCATACCTGAACCAATTTAAAACTATGTCAAGCGCACTATAATCAGTTCCTTTAGTATTTTGTCTTTGTGTCTGAAGTGAGTGTGTATTTCATCGACACCTTTGCAAATCTCATATAAGCTCTTTATCTTTCTTCTTGCCACTTTCTTAGTTCTCTTCGTTCTTTCAGATATTTTTCAACCAACACTTTCTGTACTTCTGCTGCCTGTTCTTTGCCTACCTTCATTGTTCCACTCAATTTCTATCCTCACTTAAACATTCATGTCTCCTTTTCTTATTTGYGTTTTGCTGTTTCCTGTTATTTAACATTTTATCTGTGCTTCACAATTTGTCAGTGGTGCTATGAAATCATCACTGTTGGTCTGTGTATAAATGTAGTGACTTTGCCTTATCCTCTGCCTTATAGATTGAGTGAAACTTACGGCTGCCCGTGTATGCCAGCCTCTTAATAACCTATTCTTGTCTTAGAACCATAATGAATAATATCTATCTATTACATTGCAATGTTGAAGAGACAGTATATTGCTGAAATCTTGGCAAGTGGGAGAGTGAGGTGGAATTACAGCTTTTAATCTATAACCAAAGGTTAAACTAGAACCTCACAAAATAGTATATTGACAAAGATGAACTATGGTGATATAGCATAGTGAGAACATTTTGAAGAACAGATGTTTGAACATGGAGAAGGGCAAGAGGAAAATGTAGATTTTTTTTTTTTTTTTTTTTTTTGAAGATGGTCCGGGAAAACGCATCAGAGGTGACTTGTTTGCACTGTATCTCAGTGACATGCTGTATTTAAGTGGAAGAGTAGCAACCCTGGATATATGAAGGTTAATATTAAGTTAGCAGAATGACACAGTGCTATTTGTATATATACCACTGGTAAAAGCATTTTGTCTGTGTATCTTTAAAGAAGTTTATGAAAAATTGAGAATAAATAGGAAAAAGCAAGGAGCAGAGGAAAATAACTGGATTTTATTTTTTAGTTTTAGATGTAATTTATCCCCCAAAAGGTTGTCAATCATGCTCTGGAAGTACTTACATAGTGAAATGTTTTGTGATAGCAGACAGTTCATTTTTAGCAGAGCAGTGCATAATAGGATCTATTGTTTGAATGTTGTTTGGATACTGAAGGTATACATATTCAGATATAAATATATTATCTCTTTTTATGAGTATAGACACAGTTTACAGTTATCTGGATAGCTAGTGGACTGTGTTCCTAAATTAATTCATGAAATCGCATGGCCTGTGTTATGCTGGTATCTGAACTCAATGAGTTTTGTGAGCAATTCTAGTTTTATAACATGGTCATTCCAGGCTGGAAAATATTCAGAGTCAAATGCAAACCATTTGATTGAGTCAGTACTATTAAGAATAGAGGCCTAGCTGAGCAGCCTTGAGAATACTAGTAAGAATAGAGGACAAGCTGAACACCCAAAGGGATGAACCTTTCTTTTGCCCATGGAGCCAAGACAGCTAAGATAYTCCTATGCAATCATTTATATTTGTGTTAATTATTGACTGATGTGGTGAAATTCAGTTTGTTTTAAATACAGGATTTCAATCTCTCCCTTTTTTAAGATCATTTCAAGTGTGTTCTTTAAATATCACACTAGACCTTTTGGCAGAAAGAAAATTCTCCATGCTTCTTTCTGGATGTGTAAAATGRGTATGCCTAATCCAGAGCCGTGCAATGACATAGCACACTTTCTTTCTATTGACAGATATTAAAGCAGCAGATTGCAACACTGCAGGAGGATTCCAAGAGAAATGAATCCTGTTGCCATGCTGCCTACAGCGAGCTAAGAAACCAGATAGAGATGCTGGTCAGACAGAATGTGGAGCTTCGAGATGAGCTCAGAGTTTCCAAGCATCAGAGGCTGAAAGTGGGAAAAAAAAGCAGCTGGGAGTTTCATGGACATGAAATCAGAGAGCTCAGTATTGGAAGACATTATCAGTTTAAAGCTTTCTGAAATTTTCAAATTTTTCTTTCAGGTAGGCATGGGTGATTACTCTTCCTCTACTTTTTCCATCATTAACCTGCAGGAAGTARAAACTCTGTAGTAAGTCATGTTTAAATAAACTCTTTGTGTGGGTCTCTTCCACTGGGGTCTTATTTCTCCTTGGAATGTGTACTTCTGTCAGGTGGTTTAAACCACCTATTTCAAACACTTATATTATGACAGATGGCACCTGTCTCCCTGACAACAAAGGAACGTGAAGTACACAACTTCTTTGTTAACTGGAGTAAAATGAGAAGAATTTACTTTTTATGAATATAGTACCATTTACTTTTTAAATAAAGCAGGCCTTGAATCAGCTGCAAGGTGATTGCACTAGGTAGCACTAGATGTAGTGGGTCTTTTTAGTAAGCCTCATTTCAGTTTTTATGTGCTGTAAATACTTAGGGGAGAACACTCTCAGTGGTTTGCCTTTCTAAAGCTGTAGTTGAACTGCTGAAYAGAAGTTATACTGAGATGGTGCAGGAAGAGGAGCAGCATGGGGAACATAATTGTCTACTATAAATGTCTCTGCTGATCTTCTGAAATTGAAGAGTTATAGTTTAACAGTTTCTGTTGTCCTTTCTCATTCAGTGTCTCATTTGTTCGATCATTTGTAGGATCCCGTGTTACCCTGATGAACACATTTAATGATGATATGTGATGAACACATTTAATGTGTTCATCTTCCAGCATGCTGGGAGGGAGAAGAATGCTATTATCCTCCTCTTATACAGGGGAATGCAATCTGGAGAAATTAAATGGTTCAGACCAGAATTTGAAAGACAGAATTTTGGTTTAAGTTGTTCATTTTATCTTCTGGTATACTCAAGGGAGAAAAAATAGATGCCTTCAAAGAGTGATTAATTTCATTTTATTTGAGGTAGAGGATCTAGAATAGATAGCTATCTTCTAGATGGTGGAATCTGGTGAGATGAATCCTAATCTTGCACAGATAGCCTGCTTCTAGGAGCAAAATGAATCTAGCCCTTAACTCCTACATATCTAATTTGTATATCTAATTTCTAAAAATTAAAAAAAAAACATTTAAACCACCAATTAACCTGTCTTTTGCTTTATGTAGTGAATGAGTTTATCTCCCTTTTTTATTTTATTTTAATGTACTCAATAATAAGACTTATCACCTAACACTGTTACATAATTTCAAAGTTTTGTTTCAAGTTGGCTTTTTTCAAGTTAACTTTTAATATGCCCAAACTGATCCATTAGTATGCCTCATCCTTCCATCTATTGTTGAAGCCAAAGAGAGGAGAGAAAAAAAAAACTCATGTTCAAAAAAATGATATAAAAAAATCCAGAAAAAGCAAGGATAAGAAAAAGCCAACTCACTTCTGCTGCAAGACAATTTCTGTATTTTCAGTGCTTTGGGATATTTGGTGATGCAGAGCTTTTATTGAAGCCACTGAAGATTTTTGTTGTGTGAGAGTAATTCTTGCCTGGCATGAGGATGCTTTRCCTGACATTAGGATTTGTATGTAAAGATGTTGGGATGCTACATTATAAGGACTGATGTGCCTGATGCTGAGGAAAATCATCAGAACAAGTTCTGGAATTTCATTTGTTGTGTTAAAATATGTAGGGTTTAGGTTTCAGTCTTAGACGTTGAATATACTAGTCCCATTTTCCTAATGAAAGACTACCATTCTCTGTATCTTTGCTTTGAAAGAAATTCTGAAGTTATGCACCATCCTAGCGTATCTGAGTAATGGCTGTTGGGGTACTTAGRTAACAGTATTATTGCAACAGAAAACCTGAAGACTTTGGGAGCTGTTGCGTATTTCTGCCAGACTCTAAAATGTGTCTGATTCTACTAGAAGCAGCTTGAACTATTAATAATGTATTTATAATAAATTCTCCATTAGCTTGCAGAAGCTATTTTGCGAGAGACAACTTCATCCAAGCAGGAAGAAAGATCATGGAGAGACAGTCCTAAAAGCCATGGTACCATCCCTGTGAGAATAAAAACATCTTTGCAGAAACCCTTCTTCAGAAATGTGAATATCAAAGTATGCATTCCTATTGCCAATACTTACATTTCCACAATTTAGAAAATCTATCTCCAGAAATAGAGAATGCTCTTTGGGATCAAAATTTGTTCAAATTAACATGTTCATAACAGCATAGTTATGTTTTATTTACAGTGACTTTGTGCTGTGATTCAGCGTGACTTTGCTTGTATTTGTTTTCTGCTTTTGCAATATCAGGAGAGAAATCTTCTTTCTCTTTTGCTTAATCGAATATCCTATTGTTTGCAGATGTAGTGAGAGGCCATTGTACCTGCTGCTTTGCACCTTAGTTTTACAAAGAATTGTCATACAGTAAGGCTGCAATACCATATGTATTCCACTTAGAGGAGCTCTTTACAACCTTTTCTCTATGAAGTGTAAATCCGAAATGGTAAATTTTGCCATTCTCAAGGCATTACTTGCCAATAAGAGACCACAGAATTTGCTTCTGTGTAGAACAGAGAATTATTCCAGTTATCGGACGTAATTGCCCTTATGTCTGATTAAGTCAGCAGGAAAATCACTTTTTACAGTTGTGATCCATTAGCTCTCTATGTCAGATGAGATGTTTGTTGGTAGATTGATGTTAGATATCTTGCGGTGGATTTCCTTCTCACGGTGAACTTGCTTTTGAGTGCTTTGATTATTACAAGCCCTCCTTTTTCCTTTTGTTCAGACTTAGCTGAAATCACAGAATCGCAGAATMTTCAAGGTTGGAAGGGACCTCTAGAGATCATCTAGTCCAACCTTCCTGCTCAAGCAGGCACACCTAGAGCATGTGGCACAGGGTGGCATCCAGGCGGGTTTTGAAGA
>NW_020455171.1:803242-921901 GCF_003342845.1 Nothoprocta perdicaria
GACACCACTGGCCACAGGCCTCCAACTGGACTCGGCCCCATTTATCACCACCCTCTGAGCTCTGCCATCCAGCCAGCCCTTGATCCACCTCACCGTGCACTTGTCTAGTCCTCTCTCCTGAGTCCCAAATCCAYGGTTTATTCCAGTAATCAGATTCTCTGAAATTTCTCTTATCTGTCAGAAATTAATAATCTTCTGATAGGAAGAAATTCCATGGGCTTTGGCAAAAAATAGCTGGCATTACTGTTCCCACCCAGTTTAGGGACTGAAATGAAATTTAAAGCATGTCAGATGAGACGGGAGTGCCTGTTCTTTTGTAGTGGTAATGATAATTTGGGGCTTGAATTTCACTAAACGCTGGCTTTAGTGCGTTTTGCATGGCACTGGATAGGATGTGAAAACAGGTGATTGTAAGAATGACTTCAAAATAAATATGCGTAAGAAAGCAGATTTGGTCATGTCTGAAATGGCAGCTTCTGAGTAGAATGCAGATTAGATGTCTGCCTTCAAGACTAGTTACCTTTCTAAGCATTATATGCCATTTAGAAAGCAGAAGTTTGATGGGTTTGGTGGAAGAAATTGTTTTGTTTGTTCTGTGCTGCTATTGGACCTCCCTGGTCTCTTCTGCAGTTAGGATCTCTCTCACCAAGTTCTGAGGTGGGCAGAACTATGAAGCAGCACAATAATGTGAGATATACTATCTGCAGCTCAAAGTTTTCAATGTATGAGTTTGTTTCACTAGGACATTTCCAGCATTTTGTGAAATGAGGAAAACACAGAAACATTTCATCTTCATGTAAACACCCTAAGGCTTGCGAAGTGTTTATAAGTATATAAACACTTTCCTTGTGCAGTGTTCAGTAACATGCAGAAAAGAATGTGTCTTCAGCAGCAATTCTGAGAAGGAAGAGGTTGAGGACAGCAGACTTGTAGGCTAGCTGTTGTCTGAGCCTTCATAATCCAGCCAGCATTGGTTCCAATCCAACTGGAATGCAGCACAAGCATGAGACAGATTGATGGGCATAGTGCCCAGATGTCCTAAGTGAACTCTGGAATATCTGACAGAGGCACACATTCTCTATCTGATCTGGTGGCAGCTGCTGATTATTTGAATGAGGAAATGAAGGTTCAAGTAAACAGAACCTTAAAAAGTAGTACAAGGAGCCAGGACAGAAAAAAAAATCTGTATAATAGTGATTTAAATACAGTTCCTGAGGGAGTAGGGGAAGAAGTCTACTCCGAGACTTCTTCCAGCTCCTTCATCCCTGGCTCTTTCATTGTGATAGTCTGAACCAAGATTAGACACCCTGCAGTTTATCAACAAGCTGGTCTCGAGTGCAGCAAGCTAAACTCAGCTAAGTCATTAGCAATGAGAAACGCACTCTGGGTCCTGTCAGTGACATTTCCCAGGTTACAGTGAGGCACAGTTGTGTTTCAGGACATTTCCATTTTGTTTCAGCTTGCACATCCACTCTCTGCTACGGGAAAAAGGACAGATGATAGAAAATCCCCTCGAGCTGTCTTGCTCCCAAGTGATTTTAAGGAGCCTGACTCATCTTCTTATGTAAAAGGTGAGATTTTCTTCTTGCTAATGCTGGTCCCCAGTTTCTGGATCACAGGCAGTATACTGTCACTAAAACTCCTCTTTGGTTCTGAGAAGTTAGTCATCTTTGGCAGGGGAGCAGAAGCAGATTGTGCTTTTAAGATTAAGCCTGTAGTTACCTGCTCAGTTTGCTGTCCTGGAAGCAGAGAAGGTGGAGAACAGAGGGTGGGCTGCACGTATTGCAGGAATATATTGGAGGAATATGRGAGCTGGCATCTTTCAAAAATGTTCTGAGATAATTGTGGAAACCTGCGATTCAGCAACTTGCATGTGCTTTCAATGACACTTTCCATTTGCATTTTCTTACGGGCAAATATTTTTCCATTTCAGGTTGCTCAGAAGAAACGCACCTCTCATATAACTACAGCAATGACACTAGTAGCTTTATGTTCTGCAGTAACAAGGGAGAAACACAGGTATTTCCTTAYGTTACTACAAAATGACTGAGTGCCTCTGTGATCTTGGTTTTCATATATAGGATGCTATGTAGGATGCTCACTACCATTCAGCTGCAAAGCAGTGCTGTTCTGGCTTTATTTTCTTGTATCTGCTCATGATGATCTGTCTTTAAAACAATATTATAATGGCTTACAAATAATATAGCAGATTACTGTATCAAGATAGTCTTTTATGACTATCAACAGTCATAAAACAGATCTATRTTTCTAGTTAACATTTTAAATTTGGCTTAGGAAGAAGAAGATCTTAAAAGGACAGAAAAAGTGCATAAACCTAGGAGTAAAGCGGCTTTTGTGACCACTAACAGGAGAAGTGACATAAATGCTTATGACAGCAAAGTACTTGCAGAGAGTTCTCCTACTTTTCTGGAGGCTGAAGCAAAGGTTTGAGCAACTTACAGTTCTGGCTCTTGCACAGATCAAGAGCTATCTTCCTTCTGTCTGTGAAATAAAATGAAACAGAGTGGCGGGAAAAGAAAATCTTATATTYATACTTCTTTCCTAGCCACTGTAGAACTTTATTTCTAAGCCTAATAGTGGGTCATAATCTCCTGAWAAAGCACACTTTCTGTTTTCTAGTGGAATTGCATATGAAATTACATTTCTAACAAAATGACATTATGAAGGGAGAGGGATTATTCTATCCACGGGATTTGTATCTATCTCCGTTGCAAGCCTGAATCAAGACAGACAAGCTTTTTTTTTTTTTTTTTTTTGGCTAGTGTTTAGGTGCCCCTGCTAGCTTTAGAATTTTCCAGTGTGTGATTCCAGTGCATTGACTGGCATTGCTAATGTGCTCTGGAGACTCTGCTGGAAAAGCACACTTAGTCCTGTAGAGATATTTTGACAGATRGGCAACAGCACCAGTGAAACCTCAAACTGTCTTGGCCTATCTGGATTAGATGGGAAATGGAGAACTGAAGGATTTTACCCTCAGAGGAAAGGGAGCCCACTTTGGAAAACATTACAGCAAGAATGCTAAGATGGGAGAGGGCATTCTGCTGGCAAAAATTCTGCAAGGGTGCTGGGCAATGGGTGCTGTGCTTTAAAGGTGGATCTAGTCACTTCAGTTACAGGTTACAACTTTTTACTAGAATACATCATTGCCCTGTAGGAAGAAGAATTCACTGGTTTCCATTGGGTCCCACAATTCAAAATATACCAATATTAGTTACGTTTCTGTAATTAACATTAGATAATAATTGTTCAGTATGTTATCACCCTGATCCTTACTCAAATAAATAATGTCTTGAACGTCAATTAACTTAAGGCTCCCTTACCTTGCCAGAACTTTTTTTGCACAGTTGAATAAAGTTAATGAAATTATTTGTAAAACTTTTTTTGTTTATTTGTTAATCATTGGTTGTGATATTTTCATAGATACTGACTCCAAAATCAATATTGAGAAGGTCACTGTTACATGAAGAAAGAAAAAAAAGTGGGGAAGATGTGCAGGAAAAAATAGAGCATCATGATGGGAAGGTGAGAGAAATTAGGGAAGAAAAAGACTTCAAGAGATCATCAGTAGTTCTGCAGCATAGCTAAGAATCACTACTTCAAGAGACACCAAGAATTATTTCTCCAATGAAATTTCCTTTTTTAACAGGAGAATTCAGATATAAAGTAGGAGAAGGGCTGAAAGTCTGGTAACCAATTCCCAGCATGATTTGCTTAATGATTTCCATCAAGTCCTTTTTGTTTCAGCTTCCTTATTTGTGAGATGGGAGGAATGATACTGATTAGAAATGAAAATATGCTAGTAGGGTAATGATGATTTTTGCAGTGCAAGATAAAAGACTGTTGCTTTCTTTCCTTGTAAGTGAATATGATGTCAGTTTACTGTGCCAGCTGCTCACCACTTCTGGGAGAGATCTTTCACTACATGCAGTGGAGAACACCTGGAGCAATGTCAGAGGCTCTGCTAGGTGCAGCCTAGTCCAGTTTGCTCAAACTGCCTCTCAGAATCCCCAGGTATTTCCCAAATGCATCTTACAAATTGCTTCCAGCTGCCCATCCTCCTTAGGATCAGAGCTCAGCTGTGCAGCTGGGCTGTTTCCCCTGCCTTTGGCAGTCCCTGTCRCTAGGAGGAGGGGACAAATGAGCAATTCCTGCTGTCTTCCCTTTGTGGCCCCGTGTTCATTGACACCAAACTGGCAGTATGTTCCTGCATGGCACCTCAGAAATGATCCTGAAAGTCTGTTTCTGTAGATGAGTTTGTGCATTGCAAATCTACCGCATTGATTTTGGGAAGGATTGTCAGCAACGTGACAAAGTGACCTGGTGCTACCTTTGTTGCTGATGAAGAAATACGAAATATCTTTTCCAACACCATCACTGCTCATGCGGCTCAGATTTTTATTAGATGTGTCTTCAGCTACACTGTGCCATGTAGGCTTACCCTGTTAAATCCTTTTTGGATGCTGACTGAGAGAATTCTATGTCCTATCACAGCTGTCAGCTCTGGCTAAGATTTTGGGTTAGATGAAGCAAAAGCAGCAGTTTAATTTCTCTGCTCACTTTTAGGCCTCTTTTCTCACCCTGCCAATACAGATGTTGATTCATGAGACTTACCAGTAGGTAGTTATAGAAACAGTTTTTGTGATAATGATTTGAGATGCCAATTCTTTCATAATTAATATTGAGATGGGCTTTATGAAAGCTTCTACCAATCACATTTCCTTCTCGCAGAAACAGGAAATACATTATTTGTTCTTTGGATCCTTGGAAGAAAGATGCTTATGGACTTTATGTGCACTCTGACATTTTTACCACTGGATTTTACTCATAAAATTGAGTGGTAGACTGAACTTTTTTGTGTGACTCAAGAGAGGAATTGATGGGATTTGATATCTTTAGAATTTAAAAGAAACATTAAATCTTCTTAAACTATGTGGACCTAACTTTTGATGTAAGTAGGTGTAAGAAGGTCTTTCTACTATTAAAGTTTAAGTTAAAATGATTAAAAAAAAACAAGACTAAAATCTTGTTCTCAGAAATCAGTGCAATGCCTGTTTGGGGAAATACTGTATTTCTCTCTCTGCTCCAATGTATTTGTTCCTTTTTGACTAACCAGAGGTGCAATGCGAAGTAAGAGGTCTCTTTGAGCAATATATTGCCACCCTGTGCCACATGCTCTAGGTGTGCCTGCTTGAGCAGGAAGRTTGGACTAGATGATCTGTAGAGGTCCCTTCCAACCTTGAATATTCTGTAAATTCTGTAAAATTCTGTATATTGGTTGTTAAATGGCAGACTGATGGCATTGTTGCCACCTGTTGTCTTATTAAGAAGTCTTAAAAGGTTTTGCAGGAGATTTCTGCATGCAGCCATATTTAATTCTCTAGCACTGAATGTTGGTCCTGCCTTACCTTACCTGGAATAAAATAGTTGTTAACATATGTCAGCAATCTGTGCTAATATATGAAGTTTGATCATTTCTGTTTGCATGATACAGAATCTGAGTTTCTTGTGTTACCTAGATGGAATTGTACCAGCATATATAAAATTAGTATAGACAATAACTAACTGATGTCATCCAGCTAATAAACTGAATAGCTTCGCTGTTGCCACAGTGCTTGTGCCTTAGATTGATTAAAAGAAATAAAAAATGTGGGGTAGGGGGGAGAAGGGGAGATTTGGGCTAAGTGCTGCAAAATGCATCATTTTGAGAAAGCTACTGACATTTACTGTCTTTCACAAATTAAATGAAGCGAACAGCTTGTGTTGCAGAAATAGTTTTTGAATTAAAAAAGCATAGGGTGRAGCCACTGAAATAATTAAAGCTCCAACTTCACTGGAAGGCAGTACAGTTTTACTCATTTCCCTATAGCTTCAGATATTGCTGTGTGATGAGTCTGATTTGTCTTCATTACATTGGTATTTTATTTGTTTGAAGGTGGAAGAGGTGCTTGCTGATGGACGTTGAATCATCACTTTCYGCAATGGTACCAAGAAGGAGATCAGTGCTGATAAAAGGATGACGGTGGTTAGCTTTTTCAATGGAGATATAAAAAAGATCATGCCAGATCAGAGCGTGGTGTGTAACATTTGCTTTCTCTTTGAGGAAAATTAGCTAAGTGATTTGTCCTACAAGGTCCTACCATTTGCGTTGCTCTGTCATTTTTGGGAGAAAAGRATTAGGAAGGGTGTTGATTTTGTAAACTGGAAAAGGGAGGCTGCTCTGTATACATTGAGGAGAGTGGAAAGAGACTGAGGGAACAATCTGGAAAGGAACTACAGGGTAGTTGACTAAACAGAGGAACAGAGACTGAAGGAAGACAAAGGACAAGGGCAGCTATCTGAAGCAAGGGCCAATTCTTTTATGTTTGTATGSTAGGTAGGAATGAGAGTTCTTCCCTCTAGTATTTTTTATWTATATATAAATATATATAAAGAGTTAGTAGTAATGTCAGAGTGGAAGTGAGTGAGTCTGATAGGAGCGGAGGATTTTGAAATCAGTGGTATATGGATAGAAGCTAAAGCAAAGAGATGGGAAGATCACTATTCTGTTGTATTTTATCAAGAGAAAAATCTACATAGGAAAAAAATAGATTCATGAGAAGTGGAGTGATTAAGAGTTAGGAATAGAAATGCAAACATAGCTTCTTAAATGGATGGCAGATACAGAAAATGACCTTTGAAATGACCTTTGAATCTTCAAAAAGATGGCTTATTTTTAAGCACATTGTTTTCGTTGAATCTGCTTATGCAGATATTGTGAGCATGCTGCAAACATTTCACTCTCCTTTCAGATTTATTATTATGCAGATGCACAGACAACTCACAGAGCTTATCCAAATGGCCTGGAGGTGCTGCAGTTTCCTAATAATCAGATAGGTATGCAAGAGCTCATGAATGTGAACTATACATATAGAAAGGTTGTTTTATGAAAGTGTTGTGTGATTCTGACTCCAGCGTGTTGTGTGATTCTGACTCCAGCATGTTGTTGTTGTTGTTTTTTCCCCTTGATTTGCATTGTATTTGTACAAAGCAAGATAACAATGAGGTGCTAATGCATTGCTTATATTTATGATTATTTGATTTTTTAATTTCTTTAACAATAATTTGGATGTCTTTTCCTTCCTGACTGTATGTAGATCTGTGTAAATCAACAAGAAGAAAAAGAAAAAAAAGTAAACTTTTTGCATCTTGTTTCCCCCAGAAAAACATCATCCTGATGGCACACAAGAAATTATTTTCCCAGATCAGACAGTGAAATGCCTCTATAGTGGTGGACTCGAGSAAACTTTTTTCCCAGATGGTACAGTAGTAAAAGTAGAAAAGTAAATTAAATGATAGTAGATGAGCTTTGGGTACAGGTTCAATAATCCTGACATTTAAAGCTATGGTTTCTGTGGTTGAGAAATTTCAGGATGAAAGGAGAAAGAATTTGGAAGATGGTAKGGTTTCCTGTAATGAGGCACTGAAAATAGTTGATTTCTTGAATCGTAGCCGATGATTTATCACAGGTAAAGTGGCCATGAAATGTTCCTCATTCAGTTCTATGTAACATCACACTTGCTTTGTACATCAGGCCAGGATTACCATATAACTTGCAGGACATGGGAGGAGCAGTTCTCTATGTAAACAGTTCAAGTGCTGAAGGTTGGAGGTTTTTGATCTTTGGCAAGATGTTTTAAATATTATCTCTTTATTTCTTTGTGTATAATTAAGACTAATGATATTAGAACTTATGAGTGYTTCTTGCTAGTTTAGGACCTATACTGTTGCAAAAATATTTTTTTSTGCTTGCAAAATATCTTGCCATCTCTGCAGGATCTGCAGATCTCATCACAATTACGATGTGACTATTTTTTTTTTCGTATTGAAGATATACTTAAAATTATTATTGTACAAACTGAAGAATCTTTGTGATGATTTATTATTGTGGGATTTGATCTTAGCACCATCACAGGTAAAACTCTGTGGTGAATTACAACTCAAGAAAACTTCCAGATAACATCATTTTCCACTTTTACTGTATCACATTAGATAGATCAGCAGGTTAGGTTAATAACAGACAGTTATAGTAACTGTATAKGTAATATTTTTTATACACACACACACACACACATATATATATATAATAACAGTTCCTTCCCCAGGCAGAAGGATCTGACCCAAATATATATCCTTTCTGGGAAAGGAAGACATTGGTTGCATGTAGGTTGTTATCCTGTCTTCCACAAATATATCACAAATAATCAAGATTCATTGTGAAGGAGTCAAGGTACCTATGGTGTTTTTTTCTTGTGGCTTTTTCCATGCTTGCCCAGTATCTCACCTTTATTGCTAGTAAAGACTGACCACTTCAGAAGCAATTCAAGGAGCAGTGATGTTTCTTCAGGTTTCTGCTGTGTWATTACAGTATCCCTCACAAAGTATGTTTGACTGTTGTGTAGTGCTATATTGCTCTGTATATCTGGATCTTCTGATTAGTTTGCTCTACTTTCAGGAATGGAGATAAAAAGACGGTATTCAGTAATGGTCAGAAGGAGATCSGCACTGCGCAGTTTAAGAGGCGAGAGTACCCAGATGGCACTGTAAAGACTGTCTACTCCAATGGCAGACAGGAGACCAAGTATGCTTTGGGACAGGTTCGAATCAAAGATGAGGAGGGCAATATTATTCTAGATAAGAAGTGATTCCTCCCCTTGAAGGGCAGCTCTGTACGTAAGTGGCTCAAGCCAGTTTCTCACTAGGATGTAACATATCCAGCTGTTGCACATGACTGTTAGTACAGATGTTTCCTTATATCACTGATGCTTTTCTGTCCCTTGAAATAATAAAGACTGGAGTTTGTGCAGCAGTGAAACCAAGATGATGAGTGCTTGAACAGAGGTGTAATTTGGCTACCAAGTTGCTCAAAGCCAAAGTACTTCTTTTGAGAGCTCATAGAATGAAACTTTCGGAACATGGAATAATCTAACTAGATATTGGGAAAAGAACACAGCAAAATAGATTTTAGCATGAAGGTCATCAAATATTGAAAATGGCTGCCCAGAAAGCTTGTGCAATCTCCATCCTTGAAGGTGTTCAAGGGCTGGAGACAGCCCTCTGCAATCTGATCTAATTAAATCTGCTTTGATGGGGAGTTATACTGAACAGCATCTGGGGATCCATTCCAGCATAAATTATTTGATGATTTCATGCATACAATCTGCTAGTCTATTGCATTTGAGGTAAAATATTAATGCATATTCCATCCATTCCATTACTTCAAACTAAACAACTTTTCTTTTCCCCCCCAGTAGTCTTTCTGCAGACCAAATCTGTGTTGATTTGCTCTTAAATTAACCTCCTCCACTTCTGGTACTGCAGAAATAATTCTGGTCAGCGAATTTCTCCCTCTTCAAGGCTCTTTGGATTGCAGTTTGTACCTAGGGGAATTAATCATTTATTAGATGCTGCTTTCAGCTGCCTTCCCCCATAGACTGTCCCTCATCTGTCTTGAATTKTTACAACACACAGAAGCATGTCCCCTGTACAGCTCAGCTCATTACCTGTGACTCAGTGACTGAGAAGACCAGTTATCTCCTTGTGGACTTCAAACTCCTGTTGCAACAAACACACTTTCAGATCCTGCTGCTTTAGCCTTKTCTCTCACTTAAATGCAAAATAACTGCATTTATGAAACGAATTGTTTTTCTTTTATGTTCAGTTTCCAGTAGATCATACTGCCAGTAAAACTACAGATCATCTTTGGAGGGTATAGATTTAWTAGAGCAAGAAGTGTTATTAATATTGGACATACACATACTGCAGTCTGTGAATTATGATATTCTGCATATTCGTGCAATTTGCTGTCAACTGGTGTGATAACCTATAATTGCATTGTTTTTCCTTTATACCTGTATAACAAAAGAAACTATTAATAAACCTATGCTTTTCACTACTGATATATTTAATACATTTYATGTGCTTTCTAAAAGAGAACTCTGTTGAAAGAACTAGATCATTCTCTTCCTTGTTTTTTYAGTAGGAATTTTGGTTCAATGCTGACTGAAACAAATCTGAGTGTGGTCCCTCCCCCTCTCCCCCCAATCATCACAACAGAAGTAAATATGAAGATTTATTGTCAGTTTTGTTTGGAAAATAAACATGTTACTTTTTCYGAAGAAACACTATTTTGATTCCCAGGAATTCCTTTTAACAACAAAAAGGAATTCCCTGTTCTGTACTTGGTATGCTGATGGCTTTTTATTTAATCCCCTAAATTACTATGGAAAACAGGCTAGTTTGTGCAACTTTAAGCCTTAAACCGTGATTTTCAGTTCAACAATCTGTGCGTATATTTTTTTTCTAATTATAAATTAAGAGAATAATATTGTCTGTAAATTGCTTGTTCATTAGTATCACTATGCACTCTTGGTCTTATTTTGGCTTCAGGAARATTCATGGTCAAGAATAATGAGGCTTATAGTTCTGCATAGGTGTAACACACACAGAATATGCATAAGGTACCTCAGTCTCTGAAGCTCTGTACATGCAGAGATGTGTGTGTGCAAACACCTSCAACATGTGCAGCCATGTCCTGCCTACCTGGGGTTATGACAGTACATATGTGTTAAGTATGAACCTGATTCTGCTTTCTGGAAAATCAATGGCAAAACATTYGTTGGTGAAATCTTCTCAGTGGTGGCCAGTGAKGGACAAGGGGCAATGGGTGTAAGTTGAAACACAGGCAGTTCCATCTCCATGTGAGGAAGAACTTCTTTACTGTGAGGGTGACAGAGCCCTGGAACAGGCTGCCCAGGGAGGYTGTRGAGCCTCCTTCTCTGGAGGTCTTCAAACCCGCCTGGATGCCGTCCTGTGCCCCGTGCTCTGGGTGTCCCTCCTGGAGCAGGGGGATTGGACTAGATGATCTCTAGAGGTCCCTTCCAACCTCAACCATTATGTGATTCTGTGAAATCGAGRGGGCAGAATAAAAACCGGTATGGAATATGCAGAGACCACAGATATGCTGTACGTGGATCCTGCAAGTGCATGAAGAATTCATAAAACCTATCTGAAAATTTGGTCTGTAACCTGCTTGCAAATTTATTGGWGAAAGTGCTGTCTTTTGGAATACCTCTAAATAGCAAACTGAGTTGAACATCTGGGCATCTTTCATAAAATTGTGCCACTGATGCACATATGCTAGTATATGATGCAACTTAATAAACAATAAATAAAACTTACATGTTGATCCCAAACAGGACATTCCTCTGCAGATAAGGTAAATATTTATCAAAGAATCACAGAACTTTGAGGTTGGAAAGGACCTCTGGAGATCATCTAGTCCAACCSCCCTGCTCAAGCAGGGACACGCAGAGCACGTGGCACAGGGTCACATCCAGGCATGTCTTGAAGATTTCCAAAGGAGACTCCATCACCTCTCTGGGCAGCTGGTTGCAGTGCTCTGTCACCCAAGGTGCTGTCTGGGTCCATCTCATTGCAGAGCAAGGCCAGGGCACCCAAGGAGATGGGCCAGCAGCTCTCCACTGTGCCCCAGGACTATGTCCCTGCTCTGCCTGCTCCAAACATGCTCGGCAGGCTTGCTCCTAGCGTGGGGAATACTGGCTATCCSGCACCTAATGAAATCTAGTAAATGCACTTTTAATGCCTGTTATGAAAAAAAAAAATTAAATAGTTTATATATCCCTTTAAAATATCCAACAAAATACTGTTTTTCATCTACCTTTGGCCAACTTATAACTAGTAAATCCTAAAATTGAAGGAAATTACACTGCTGAGTTCTGAAACTATTTTGAACTGAGCCTATAGCCTTTATATGAAGAAAATGACATCTTGAACATCTTCAATGGCCCATGTGCCAAACTGCTCAGTTCTGATTAGTATTTAAAAACTATTTATAAACTTCAGACAGCTTTTCCTTTATACATGTCAAGTACCTGTGAGGTGTAAAAGATATCAGGAACTATAAAGGTCTTTATATTTCASTAGTTACACTCTTGCTCTGAAAAATACTTGAATTAGCTGGGTTTAACTAACTGCTTATAATTAGCAACAATTAGCTGGGTTTAACACTGCTTACAATGTACTTACAAGTCTGCTTACACTGGCTTTCTCTGCTTGTGTTGTCTGGGTTGGTTGCATTTGCTAACATTGGCAAAAACACAGGAATTATTTTGTAATTGCTGTGCTTGTCAGTTTTCATAGAGTGGCATTACATTCTGAAGCAAGGAGTGCTCTGGCAGATGAAGAAAGAGACTGCTTCCCACACAGTTATGTCTAATATATACATGTGTAACACTTCGTAGATCAAAGGCATGACTTTGAATTTCACCAAATTAAAAATGAGATACATGGAGCAATCAAAAATGCATGGTAGATATTTCTTGTGTTAATGCTCATCCATTAGTTGTCTTATAGACAAGATGGCAGAAAAAAAGTACTCTAAGGTACAATTAATTTTGCCAGTATACAGTATTGAGGATTGAGGATATTATTCAGCAAAGAGAATTTTTTAAAAGTTTTATTGGTGTTTTTTTTTCAAGAAAATCTTTGGAATGCTGACCTTGGTGAATGAGGGCCCCATGAAAACAAATACAGAATTTTTCAATATGTTGTCTGTATACAATGGCAAACCATTTATGCATAACCATTTAAAACTGTAATGTAACAAACTACAGCATAGCAAAGAACTACTGCTTTGAAGGTGAGACTACTAAGSATTTCCCAGTACTTTTGTCATCCAGCTTCTGGCCACCAAGGCATTTTTTTTCCCAAGTAATATTTTATAGTACAACAGCAATAGGTTTATTACTGAAACAAGTGGCAGGAATTACTTTGTTTTGCAAAAGAAGACATGGAGACCATGTCTCCAAGTCTACAAGTGCCATGTTAGGTGTGTTACAATTGGGAGTCTTTCGGATACTAAATATGACATACATATCACTGATCATTTTTCACAGGCTGATTTTCACATCCTCTACTTCCTCTTGCTGCAAAGGCACTGGTGAAGTCAGCATGCATCAGTTATCATAAGCAGCTCTACTAGCTGTAGCTGATTAGTTGTTAAAACAGAAATAATCYGAACAGATGTGACTGTATATTTATTTACACTGCAGTGATACCCATACCTATTTAGGAAAAAGACAGCTCTCTACAAATTTTGTCGTAGAGGACACAGAGTGAACAGTTTTTTTTATGAATCCCTCATGGACGTGGAACACAGTGGGGAAACTTTAATTCTTTTTTTTTCCACAGTTTTTTTGGGCATTACATTAAGTACACCATTGCCAGTCTTTATGCTCAATTCATTGACTTCAGAGGTGCTTCTATTCAGACAGCTGGGGGCACCAGAGATATTCAAGGAATGGGTAGTATTTTCAGTTTAGTGGGGGGGCTTTGCTTGTATTGTTTTTGTTTATTTGTTTTATTTTGTTTCTATGCTCAGTTTATCACTGGGAAGTTTTATTGCAAGGTAAACAAAGCTGTCTAATTGCCCAACGATTAGCCCAATGAATGGCTAATGCAGAGTCAATCAGAGAGGTTTGATCTGGTGTTCTGAATGTAATCTTGCAGTTTATATTCTCCCTCCAGTCTCTTCAGTCTCTCTCTCTTTTTTTTTTTTTTTTCTGTTAGTTTGGAAAACCTAAATATTGTATTTTTCCTTCTCATGCAATCTACAAGAAGTTTTTTATTAAGAATTTATTTGAGAAACAGCCTGGAATAGTATAGATTTTTTAAATCACCTTTCATAAGAATTTCTGCAGAATCTTTCTGGTCATAAAATAAAAAAGTTATTTTATTTGATGGTATTTTTTCATACAGTGCAAAATGAATCTGTGGAAAGTAATATCACAAAACTCGCAGGATTATTCAATGCTATGGTTAGTTTTATAACCATTCACTTCAATTGCAGCTTTGTAAACCAAGCATCTATTGAATGCCAGGACACAGACAGACCAACTTCTTCAAGTCATGAAGCCCCCTTAGCAAGGAAAAGAAAAAAAAAAAAAAACAAAAAAAAACAGATCTTCTGAGATGAAGGTTTGAAAATAATAGAAAAATAATAAAGGCACATGCCTTTAAGAATCTTTGAGAAATGTATTTCTCTGTTTTTATTTTGGAACTATAAAAATTAGATTTACTTTTAAAATTATTCAGTGCTTTCTATTTAAAAAATAATCTCTYATGGTAATTACTAAATTACAAGACTGATTTCTAAATTGTGTATGTCTTAAGATATCCCTGTTTCTGACAAAATTTCAGTGTACTTCTACCCCTTTCAGCTATAGATGTCATTTATGATATGTCTGACAAGTAACACCATGAAGTTACATGGAAGCTAAATAGTCTACCCTTTTCTTTGTCTTCATCTGTTTTGATGGAAACTGTTTGATGACTAACTTGTTTATTTCCTGTATGATGCTCTTTACATTTATCGCACCCCTGGAAGCCTGAAGTGCAGCTTCATTAAAAGGAAAAATAAGGACAAAATCTCCAACCCGAGGGATAGGCCTTTGGTCTTTTTCAGAGAGAAAATAGGGGAGTGTTGTTAATTTGCAGTTCCAGAAATTAGGAGTAGGTAACCAGCAGCTGGGTGGGACAAACTGCTGTGGAGAATGGACAGCTCCTGGGAGTTGTTTACTTCTTGTTTCAGCTTTTGCTTGGGAGGATGTTTTTGTCATGTTCATTCTTTCTCGTAGCTGGGAAGTYAGTGTTTTCCTTGGGTGTCCTCTAGCAGTTTTCTTAGTCTGATTTGCCTTAAGAATTGATCCTTTTGCAGCCTGTAAAGCAGATTGTACTGAAGAAACAGCAGTATATTCAGCCTCTCCTTGGCAAGAGAGAAAGCCAGGGGCCTCCTCCAGTGCACTTTTGCCCGGTGTCCTCAAAGACACATGAGTTCTACCAGCTTTTGTCCCAGCTGCTTGGTTTTGCCTGAGAGCGTCAATTTGCTTGTAGTTCAACAGTTCAACAATATCATGAAGAAGTTTTCTTTTCACAGTGGCATCAATRGAGCAATCTAAGCACAGGGCTGGATTGTAGTTGACTTCTAAAAGCCATGGCTTGAATTTGTCATCAATCAGGATGTCGAAGCCAAASAGCTCAAAGCAATTGGATGCTGCTGGTAAGGGCGTTACAGCAAGCAGGGTTAGCATCACGATGTTGTTGATCTTCTTCCAGAGGAGCAGGTCATCCACCCCATAAATTCGAAGGTAGGAGCGAAATTTGCTGAATGTCCATTTGCAGCCATGGCCAATCCCTTCTTTATATTTTTTATATGAAGCTCCATATTTGTTGATGCTAGTGTTTGTTAGGTGGGAATAGACGTTGTCCAAAGAACCGAGGTCGAACTTTTCAGTGGCAAACCTCACCAGTCCTTCTTCATAAGTATAAATAGTGAGAGGGCAAAAACTGGTGACACACACATAGAGGCGGAGATCCAGTTTATACCCTGAAATGAGCAAGGGGTTGCTAATATATTTCTGCACAATGACTGTACAGTCATATGCAAAGTCTTTAATGTCTTGGAAAATGAGTATTCCCCTTCCACGGGAGAGATCCACAGGTTTACAAATCCAATAGCTGGATCTTCTGCCTGGTGACTGTTTCTCTTTGCTATACTCTGCCACAAATTTGACATAGTCATTGGGCATGATGAATGCCACTGGACTAAATTCATATAAAGCTGATCCATATGCTCCTTTCATACGTTTCAGATGTCTTACTAAATAGTCTTTTCTGGTGATCCTGACAGCTTCTGGGTAGTGATTGAGTCTCTGCCATGGCTTAATGCTGCAGTAGTCTGTCATACGGAAAGGTGAGCTCCGCCAGTACAGGTTCCAATCTCTGTCACCTTGCTCTTTTTTGTCAAATTCAGTCCAGCCACGTTCCAGTAAAACCTCACGGACTACTGCAGGGGCGTTCTCATGGAGACGGAACACCAAAGGCTTCAGGATCTCTGTTGCATCATGATCACCTGCCATTGTTTAGATCTTACCAGATGAAAAATTAATGATGAAGAAAATAATTAATTGTACAGATTGCACTAGCAGTCATCACCCTCCTTGTGTTCTTAGTGCTGGCTGCTCTCAGTGTATTAAAACATCTCACCCCTATGTCTCTCAAGTCTGAATGAGAAATCAAGTCAAAGGCTGTTCTCTAAGGATGTGTCAAAGTGCATTGGTTTCACCTAGCTGTAAGGCAATGCAAAACATTGATTGCTGCAAATTTATATGTCTTCACACTTGTTTTATTTACTTTTTCTTTAAGGTAGCCTGTTGCAGCAGTAATTAACCCAAAGCTTTTATAATTCATGCATACTTATTTTATATTTTGTTCCACAGCTGTCTTGAATCCATTGGCCATAGTTTTTCCTAATAAGATTTGTTTTGCTCTGCTGAAGTGCTGAGACATTTTAATCATGTATCATGCTGCCTGGCCCAGAGCAAACTCTCTTGGTTGCAATTACAAGGTCTGATTCAAAAGTAAGAGCAGACAGTAGGAAAATTCTCATTGAGTTCAAATGCCATTTTCTTCCTCTGACATCTGCTAATTAAACCAATTGCTACTCTTCTGGTATTCTTCCACTGAAAACATTCCCAGGTCTTGAAGAGCTGGGYCTGTTCTCTCATAATTTTCTTTCTCATGAAAATAATATTCCATAGAAATGGAATATAGACTATGAATTATATATTTCACAGGATGCACAGTGGAAACTAGTGATGGTTCCTGTCTATTTTTGAGTTAAAATTACACTTTAAGGATAGCAATTTTCACATAACCTGTTCATGAACACATTCTTCCCTCTGCAACTAGTTTAAAATACAAACGGCTAAATCTAAAAACCCTGTACATCATTCTAACTGATGGCACAGAGAGAAAAATATTAAATGGCCCTGTAAACTATTGACCATTACTGACTCTTTTTGTTTTCTGAAACCCTACAGAAGTGTTCCCCAAAGACTAGATGCTGTAGCTGGAGATGAATGTATGTTTTCGATGAAGGAAGAGTGTTTGGTCTCTGCATCATTTTGACTCATCTTTAACATACCTTTCCCTCCAAGGGTGGTAACTCCTCCCCAGGGACAAACTCTGTATTCCACTCATGGAAAAAGACAAGCAATAGAAATACAAAATGGGTGGAACACATCTCAGGTAAGACTGTTCAATGCCTGCTCATATATTACCAGACTTATATCTCTGTTCTTTCTTTTCAAGTTAAGAATCATCAGCCTGGAGTTTTAAACTCCGGAATGTATATCCCCTGTCTTCCACACTGCTATGGAAACTGAGGACAGACATCAGACTTGGAAGCACTGAATGCGCAAATGCAGATGAACTAGACAGGGGTGATTTTTTTTTTTAATTAAAATTTGTTGAAATTGAAAGCTTTCTTCCTCAGGGAAAAAAATGGTAACCTTTGCCAGCTTTTCCTTTTTTTTTTTTCGATTTGAATTTTACTTGTTTTGAAATAGGCAACATATATTACTTTCATTTAAAACAAASACAGAATTCAGACCTCTGATTTGAGAAGATCTGATGTTTAGAAATTACACTAATATATTTTAAAGACTAAAAGCTCAAACATGAAATCAACTAATATTATCAATACATTAGTTAACATAATTCAAAGTTCTCTTCCATTAACTGAACAGTACAAAATTCTTATTGATTCTTCAGATGTGAAAAATAGTGCAAATATCTTAYAGGATGAGAATATTTTATTCCTCACTCTGACACTCAGTAACTATCTTGTATAAGGCTTTGGTTGTCTGTTGCATTTTACTACTGCTAACCAGCTCTCAGGGGTAACCATGAAGAAGTCACAGAGCTCTTCTCCACACTGTGAATCACAATGGAAAAGGAGATAGGAAGGGGATCCTAATCAGTACAACAGAGGGATCAGTACAACAGAGGGACCAAGACCGGGAGAGTCTCAACTGAAGGGTCCAGAGTATTTTTCAGGGAGGCAGAGTAGCAAAACGTGAGTGTCAGAAGTATTTGTTTGCTTTACCATAGGGTACCACCTCTGCAACATGTGGGAATAGAGGACCTGGACCACCTTTTATCCTATAGAAAGGGAATCAATCGTTAATAAAGGAAGGGATTTGAAGGCAGCTTTGGCCCAGGTTGTATGGAAGTCCTTCTGGAAGAGAACCTTAGGTGTTGCTCAGGAATGCTGCCAAAATTTGCATTTCTGTATATGACAATTTTTGTACTCTGAAATCATTTTTAAAATGTGTGTTAATATGTTTTATTGATTTTATACATCAGCCTTGCAGTATTGTTTCACCTCAGCTTTAAGCTAGTGGTGGAATTGAGCAAGGTATAACTTACATTGTGATTATTTTTTCAAAAAACATTGGTAATTAGAGAATCCCCCTCCTGCAGAGATTGCAGTTGAATTCATCTTAGTGAAACATTTCCTTAGGTAAGGGAATTGTAGGGAATGGGAGAGACATGATGAGTACTGAAGTGCAGTCATGATGTAACAGAATTTACCTTAATACCACAAAAGGGAAAGTAGTCTTGCTGTATATCTTGCAGTCAATGTTTCTTTTCAGATTTCAGCAAACCGCTTGTTTCTGAGCTTGCAAATACTTATGTGGTGGCCCCCCAGAAATCTTTCTTTTTCTCGTTTCCTCTTTCTTACCTAGGACTTCTCTTTCATGCCTGCTTGCTAAGCACTTTATAAAAACATGATAAAATTAAGAACTAAAATGTACAACAACTAAACAGTTTTTTAGTACTTGGTTCAAATTCTTAGGCAAAGGTTATTAAAAAAAAAAAAAGAAAAAAAGTAATTGAAGTAGCCATAACAAACATGTGAATGAATCAACTTATGGACTGCAGTCTTAGTTTTCTGCATGACTCAACATTGATATTATCAGTTTTTCAGGGAAAGGGGCAAGGTATACTGTGCCACCATGGTCTCCACTAAGTAATCATAAATTAAGCTGTCAGTAATATCTGAACAACACAGCCTTCTTTGGAGTTTTGTTCATGTCAGCYTGTATCTGTGAAACATCTTTTACGCCGTTGATGTTCAGGGAATAGTTTACAGGAAACTGGCTCAACAAGGCTGGATGTAACAGATGTAAGCGTCAAATTCCCTGGTAATTATGAGGTACAAAGACAATAAAATATTTTCACTAACAAAGAACATCTACTTGCTTTTAAAGAAGTCACATCACATATAAGCAATTTCTGACTGAAGTGCCATCAGCAAAAGACAACATTGGAATAGTCATGGGTCTAAGTGAATAAACACAAATTTCACCCACTTTACTATGTATACATGAGTGCCTAGATAAACACTCACCTCTTAATTCAGTGAGATTTTGCCTACATTCCCATAGGGTTTTYTTTTTAGCCCATTCTTCAATAATTCAGAGATCCATCTGTGTATTTGCAGGTGTTCTTTCACAATGCGAAAATCTAGCTAACTGCATTAAAATTTAGCATCTACTTAAAACTGCTACAGACTGACATCCAGAAACCATGATATTCCCTTTAGAAATGAGAATGACATTTGCATTCTGCTGTGCATTTCTTACAGGGTCTACATACCCCTGCAGTAGCACTGCCACTGTGGTGCCAGCCAGAAGTCCTGCCTCCTGTTAAAGGACTACACGGAGACCTAGGGGCTGCTTTTTCATGGCTGCTCGCAATAGCTCCACACATTTCTGTTGCTCACCTCTACACCTCTTGTCTTACCGGTAGAGCCTGTCTCATTAAGTCTTTAAACCCTCATGGCCACAGCTGGTAACACGGATCTGGAAGCTGCCCACATAGTGATCCAGCTTTGGCAGACATCAAAATTTTGCACATGGTTTCTACTTGGTWAGCACCCCTGTTTTAAGACTGGAAAGGATTGCTGACTCATCTCYTGTCAGCCCCTATATATCCCAGGCTATATGACTGCACCATTTACTGGTTCAGATGACTAGTGTTTGACTAACACATTCATAGCAGCATTTTCTTTAAGCGCTGGAGGATCCTTGGCACAAAATCTACCAGAAGCAGGATTAGTAGTAATACTACATTAGCAATATTGCTGGTATTAATTCAATTTTTGTAAAGGAGCAGGGGCAAGGCAGTGGGCCGCCCTCGGTAAGCCRAAAATATGCAGTTTCCACCCAACATGAGTCCAGGGAAGAAGTCTCCGACAGCTCCATCCATTTCCCAACACAGCTAGACCTGTCTGGACTGGACGAGGGGCACATACCTCCTGTGGCTCTCCRGGGCACTAGCTGAGGCCTGACACTGCCTGACTGAGGTCTGGCCGCCGCTGGGTGTGGGGAGAGGATGAGTGGCCACTGCACCACACGGTGCCTTGTTCGTGCCTTGCTCGGCGCTGCCGTCCTGCGGGGCTGCTGAGGGGCTGGCACCGGTTGCCTAGCAGTGGGAAGCTGCCGGCCGACACAAAGGCAGAGAACGGTGGCGGGCGGCCAGCGTGGCCGTGGCGGCGGCGGTGGCGCTTGTGCCACACACAGAAGTTGCTCTGGGCCTCTTTTGCCCAGCCTTGTTGACCCAAAGCCCATAGCGGGAGTGAGGGGTGTCAATAAACGGGACTTGGTCATGCGTTGCTTTGGTGATGTTTTGTGGGGAATTGGAATTGATTCCAGCTGTCCCTCTCCTTCCCTTGTGAGAGCTGGTGCTGCTTTTGTTTTTTAACCCTCCATGTCCTCTTTACCCGTGCTGCACAGTAGAAATGTACATACAGGGAACCCAGAAGGGAGAAACCTCATCACCTGCAGGCCGCAGCAGCCCCTGTCCTACATAGTCCTTGGGGTGGCCTATAGGGCACTGTCCTGTCGGGATGCTGATGCACAGACCCAAGGCCTTCCTAGAGGCCTGGGGAGGCCCTTGGCAGCCTATCTGCTCTCCCACCTCCAGTCCGAGACCCTCCAGCTGCTCAGATCTTTGGCTCATGCCCCAACACCCAACAGCATGTTACGAAGACAAAATTAAATTTCTGTATCAAATGGAAGCAGGATAGCATGACAACCAGCAGCAGTCTAGCAAATCCATCTGTAATCTCTGGACAACTGGGAGACCTTCAGGATTCTTCGGCCTCAATAGTTTCATCACTTACATTTTCAACAGGGGGATTAATGGCATGCCTTTGTTCAAGCTGGCAGAGCAAAGGCACGTGAGAAAGGTGAATCTGTGAGGAAGCTCACGCGCATTTTTCTTATTTTCTTGGGACTTAATGAACTCTACTTAATCTCGTGAGACACAGAAAAGAAATTTATAATATGATTAGCCATGCAGCAACACAGATGTACTTCGGAGAGGTGTCCTGATGCTTGGGCAAAAAAAAAAAAAATGCTAGAGGGATGGGAAAGTTGTATGAAAAGTACTGTTATTAAAATCCCTACTAATTTGGGGATTTTTTTCATATGAGTTGTATTATTCATTTCTGTCCTTTTGCCAACCCAGATGGAGACTCATCCTCTTGTTACAGTTAATAATTGCGATCAAAGAGGGAAAAAATTGAAGGAGAAAAACCAAAAAAGGAGGAGTACCATGATGAAGGGACAATATCATGAACAATACTGTTGTCTGATTACGTAAGACAAGTTAGATTGAACTCTTCAGTTACTGAATAGTACCTGCAGTTGCTGAACTCTCCAGTTACTGGATTTTTTGATGTTTGCATATACAAACTGTAGATATAGCCAGTCCATACTATGATGTTATATACAGCATGTGTTAAAAAATGCAGGATGAAAACAATACAAATCTTTATAAATAGTTATTGTACACTGTGGTTTGTATTCTCTGCAAACAGCTCAAATTGCTGTCCTGTTTGGATGTTGCTTGCATGGTTTTCATGTATAGTTTTAAATCTATTGTGCCATGTCTGATCCACAGGTATAAAAATATTTTTTGCACTTCTTAAGATTTTATTAGTTAAAAAAAAGTGACAAAATTTAGCTGGTCATCTGTATGCAAGGATGAAGGCAGATAATCTTCCCGTTAAAGCTGAGGTGTCAAACGGATGTCCCAAGACATTTATTGCATTCAGAGTTTGAAATTCGTTTTTTATCCTCACTTTGGAAACAGCATRTTTTAAAACACTGTCAGAGACACTATACATAGGAGCTAGCCAGCTTGCTGTTCTTCCATCACTCTGACCCTGTTAGATTACAGGTGTGTTTCTTGGGGGACAGATCCTATTTTCTCCTTTCCTGCAGTAGATGCAGTAGATATCCCAGGAGAGTTCTTGGCTTCTATGTATTCTACTACTCCGTACATGACCATTGACATCACAAGCACAGACAATACGATGTACAGTTTGATGTAGACTTGCAAGAAGGTGCTATAACCAAAAGCAATGACAAATCCAACTGATTCCCAGAGACGGTAGTTTGCAAAGGCAGCCTCCTTGCGTTTCTCAAATAAAACACCATAGAGTCCTGCAAGGAAGCAGAGACAAGGTTTGTGATGTCTGAAACCATGTGTTTTCTGTAAATGTGTAAATAGACTACAATGATGAAAATAAATTATTCTGCATAAATGTCAAACTAAGGAGAATGCAAGTTTTGTCTTAGAATATTTTGCACTCATATAAATTGTTAGAAAAAGGTAAACAACAATGAAAGTGACAAAATATAGAATATTGGAGGGGAAAAAAAAGGAACAAAAACAGCAGGAAAGAAGAAAGAATCTTTTCTGTTGATGTGAGGTGTTAGGAAGCTGGTTTTTCAAACTATCAGCCAAAATCAGGAAGGTTCTCACAATGACCAGTGAGAATGTAAATAAGGAGGATGAAAAAATGGACAGAAATGGCATTCTACAGAATTGAGTCTCCATGTACAGCTACATGGTGCCTAAGAAGTCTTGACTAAATCCTAACAAATGTTCAAAGGACAGGGAATAGGGTCATTAGGGACCGAGATGTTTTTACCATGTGGGATAGAAAGGATTGAGGAACTGTAAGAACTCCCTCCTGGCATCCTTCTCAGTTCTATGGGGAAGCCTGCATAGACCCTGTGTACACTATGTGCTTTCTCTCAAGCCATTGCTCTTGGCCACCTAAGAACGTGCAGAGACTATTTATATAAAATACCTTGTTTTCTTCAGAACTTGGCCCATGGACACTCCCAGGAAAGATTTTCACAGTGCTGCCAGTGGTAGCAACTTGAGCTATTCATACTAGCTGTGTTATGTGAAAAAAATAAGCAGATCCAAAACACTTGAATCAGGGAGTCCTGGAAAATAGAATACAGAGCTACAACTTTGCTCATATTTAATACTGAAGGAGATTTGCTTCTCAGAGATAATCAAGTTTTCAAATATTCTCCTGAATGAGCTGGTAAAACTGATATCCTTGACACCTCCTGAACCTGGGCAGCAACTGCAGCCCTGAACCTGGGCAGCAACTGGATAACTAGCTTGCTGATAAAGACTTATTTGACTGTACAGGGTTAAATCAATCACCCTGTTCCACTTATGTTAATTGGAAAGCTCTCCCGGAGCTCAGGCAGCTGCACACCCAGAACTAGGRTTCAGAGAGGGATCCTACCCTCCACATCTGACTGGCCTGGGACACGTAACAGGGAAGAGCATCTTCTGATTGCTGAGCCAGCACCAGTGGCATTTCCACTGATTCAGCTGTGGTGTGTAGGGGGGAGGGGAAGGAATAGCATGAGCCTTGACCCTTCTCATCCGCTTTTGTATCTAACAGCACATCTGTTTGAAGTATGCACATTCAGCCAAAAGAGGCACAGGAGTACAAAGTTCTCTAGAAGTGTAGGTAGACTCAACTAACCTTTCAGCTTGGTTACAAAGAGGAAATCACGATGTTTATGTAAAAATTTACTGCTTCCTGATGACTACAAGAAGACCTTTACTGAATGTTTCATGTAGCAAGTGAATAGACATGAGAGAAAACATGGGTGAATGTATCACAACATGCACTTCGTTCATTAACCTTGCTGAGTGTAGTGTATTGTGAGCTATTTGATTATCCTTCATAGTTCTGTCTAATAAGTGAGCTGTTGTACCAATTATTTATAACAGAGACTTTGTTGATGTGCCCTGTATTTTCTCTGAAAAATTTTTGCGTACAGGAAAATAGCAGGTTAGTGAAGGGAGTTTTGCAGAGGGTAGTTTTTGATGACATGACATTTATAAGTGTAAAAATTCAGGCTTTAAGTTGGTAGCTTTTTTTTCCTTTTGCTCTTTTGAAGCTTTTTTTTTGGTAAAAGCTTTGAGGAAATCAAGTAGACATCAAGTTTGAAGTTAAGCTATGTGACAAGCTAGCTTGGCGGGGAAGTTCCAGGTTCCAGGATGCATATGTGGCATTAACTAGCAGTCACATAGGTACACAGTAGATTCTCTTCCTCAGATTTAAACCTTTGCCTGTATCACCAATGCTGTCCAGTGCAGTGTTTGGAAAAAGATGTCTCGCTGAAGCTTCATGACGACTTGAGGACTGAGCTGAGGAGCTATTA
Organism: Nothoprocta perdicaria; assembly: GCF_003342845.1. Classification (NCBI taxonomy): domain Eukaryota; kingdom Metazoa; phylum Chordata; class Aves; order Tinamiformes; family Tinamidae; genus Nothoprocta; species Nothoprocta perdicaria. The sequence goes on from NW_020455171.1 coordinate 827,719, forward strand.
AGTCTGAATTCTTGATGGAAGTGTCAGACCTTCAAATTAATGGAAATAAATCCCTCTGCGAACCCCTAACACTGTTTTTCTGTTAGTGTACCTTCCTTTCCTCCCCCTGGAACTTGTAAGCCTGGGTATACAAAAGGGTTCCTGGAAATCATTTGAATCCAGTTCTATAACTTTCCAGACTGATTCATATCCTTTCTAAAGAAGCTTATCATGCTGGAAAAGTGGTCTGTTGAGGTTTACCTTACAGTCTTGTTCTACACAATTGTTATGAATGCAACGCTATTATTACCAGGAAGGTAATAACAGCTGCTGTGTTCAGTTTAGATAAGTGAGAGTACTATGCACTCTGCAGTGAGATAGGTTCTACTGGAAATAAATGAAAATGCACATATGCAGAAGCATATTAGGAAATCTTTATAAGGTGAAGTAATTCATCTAGCATGAGCCTACATATATCCTCTAGGGGGAACTGTAATACTAATTATCTACCACAGACCATAACAAAACATTTTTGATTACTATCAAATGCCTTAATTTGGGAGCATATTGGTGTTTTTATGTAGTCTATTGAAACCGAATGGGCATTCATTGGAACTTGCCAAAGGAAGGCCCATCTTGGGGGCCTAACTAATGACAGTTTTGTTACTGGGAGCTGCGTAAAAGCTGAAAGTACAGAATAAAAAAATGCAAACAAAAAAAATTTTTTTTTTCACCAACTAGTTACAAGATACAAAATTGTCATAAATATCTTCCAGGAATTTGGGACAATTGCAAAGCTCATTAGTCATTATGKCAGCACAAGGCACTCTTCCTCTTCTGGGGGAACTGCAACTAATCTGTGATCAGCCTCTTCTATGTCATCCACTTTTGCTAACAACAGCTCCAGGTCTTCCTTCATCAGGCATGCAAGGTTCTCAGTGAGGAGATGTCCTTCTCAAAGAAGGGTCAGGGGGTATGTCAGGGGGTATGTCAGAGGAATGTCAGAGGGTAAGGATGAACAGCCAAGAAGACTGTTGGCCCAAGAGGCAGGAAATTAATGAGTGATCTTCGTTTAGGGAGGGCAAATGATCAGTGATACTATCTTTCTGTGAACCTGAATAAGAAGAGCTGCTGATTTAAAACTGTACCAAAGGCACAAGGCTGTGTGTTGTGATGGGAGATGAGGAGGTCTTGCTTGCTCTCTTCYAAGGGATATGATCTGGAGCTGCCAGAGGGACAGAGAAGTCTAACTCCTCACTTCCCTGTTTGTAGAGGTGAGACTGCGCATATGTTTTGAAGGAAGTTACTTGTAAGTGCCAGGCAAAGAACTGTTGTATTTTCCCTTTGGGTCTCTAGGAGGAACACGCTGATTCACCCAGCGGGCAAAGTCTTCTAAATTACTCAAACAACCAGAGGGATAAGGAGAAGGGCCAAACACCTTGTTGCAGGGCTGAGGAGAGCTAGTTCTGTCCAAAGTATATTTCTATGGTACTAACCAAATCTGAATTGGAGATGAAAGAAAAAAATATTTATGAAAGGAAGCAAAACATATGAACAGATGGGAAAGCATTTAACCATGTCTTGCTGACAAAGATTATGGCATTGAGCTAAAAACACTCTTACTGACAATCACTACCAGACTGTAATTCAATTCACCAGAGACTATAGCTCTTTCTTGCCCTCTCCAGCATTTTTAAATGTCTTCGACTTGCAAGTACTTCAGTCTGTAAGAGAACTTCCTGTAGGTTTGAGTGAGCTAAAGATTTAAAGAATCTCTTACAGTATTGAATTTGTATCAGGTTATTATCTGATCTATCATACATAATCACACAATAGAAAAAAAATATATAGGCAAGTGCAATGCATCAGATAAGAAGTCCAAGCATATCCTTCCAGTAAGAGTCTCTCAGGTTAAGAGTGTAAGAAATGACACAAGTACAAATTGATGTTTCCCTTCCAGTGCCCTCCTGATTCTGGCAATCAAGAAGAAGGGACTTCCTGATTTAGAGAATTCCTCTGGACTGTCTGACTTAATAGCACCAAGGAACATTTCCTCACTGAAGTGATATAATTCCACTTTAAAGCAATTTACATTTGTGAGTTTTCATAAACCGTTTGGCATGGAATTCCACAGATGAATTTGRCACTGAATTCCAGATTAATTCTGTATTGTGTGAAAAAGTATTTCCTTTGTTTTATATTAAGCCTGCTACCCAATAACTGAATTTGGTGCCACCAGTTCTCTTATGAGAATACAGAATAAGTCATACTCTATTCACTTCCTCTTAAAATTATGGCATTACTGACAGCCTTTAGTTATCACTTGTCCAGGACAGAATGTCCTAGTATGTTTACTGCCTTCTTGTACCTTACCATATTTGATTATATGTTTTATGAAATTGAACAAATTAAAGCTGCATGCCTCAAGGATTTACTTGGTTGCATAATATTGCTCTCAGCGGTTTCCTCCTCCAGTTTCTTTCTGATCACTCCTAACAGACTACTTCCTTGTCTATTGTTGCTGAGCTTAAAGGTGTTTTGTTTTATTTTGTTTCAGACTACTCTATTGCAACAGACAGGCCAAATATATTATTCTTCTCGACTATGTAATTTCCTTTGAAAAAAAACTTTCAGAAGATTGATTTTGTATCTGTCACCATCCTCCAGGATGTTCCTCTTTCTACACCTTGGAAAGAATAGCAATTTGCTTTAATAAGCATTCTAATTATTTATTCCCAATCTGTTCATACTTGTTTCACTGCCTGGTAAGCTACCATATTTCTTTCATTTTCCATCGTAAACCCATTATATTTTTATGCCCATGTGTCCTAAAACAGGTTGCTTGTAAATAAGAATATGCACATTTTTATATCTCAAGAGAATTTCGCTGTCATCAAGACTTACCATTAGTTTGTGTCTGCCAAATGGCATCAGATATGCCCCACAGAGCAGGGAATACAAAAAACACAGCAAGCTGGTTAGGATGAGGTTTCCACAGCAGTAGTGCTATTATACTGGCAAGGTTTGTAACTGTAGCTGTCAGTTTAGAAAGAAAGAAAAGAAATACAAATAATTATAAACAGACAAAACAGGTAGCTAAACTTCCAAATTCTTCCCCCGACTAAAACAAAAGACAATTCTTCTTTTCCACTCACTAAGTTGGTATTACAGGAAACAGAAGACAATCATGTCCTTTAACAGTCTTTAATTAATAATACAGAGCACTGTTTTAAACTCAGAAATCCTCCAAGCAGATATGGCTTTTTCCTAAAAGTCAATCATTTGGAAAACCCAAACCTAAATATCACGGAGTAGAAGAAGGTGCCACAGAAATGTTTGGAATCCTGGGTAGGCCATGTGGCAGGGGAAGGGAAATACTGTTCTCGTGTTTTTGTACAGTCCTCAGATTTCCTGTCAGGGCCAGAGGAGATAAGTAAGTATATATGAAGAAGGGTCTGCCGTCTTTCTGTTTTCTTTTTGCAGGCAGAATGTAAATTAGTCAGGAAAAGCCTTTTCAGGAGAATTCAGGAACTCAGAGGTCTTRGTTTACTAAAAATATATTTTATTTCATTATTGCTTATTTTAAATCCAAAATTATTTTCTTGAGTGAAACATACGCTAAATACAGAAATATAAATATAAGAAACACTGAGCGGGTGACTGCAGCATGAGATACTCTGTGTTTCTTCTTTTCCAGGCTTAAAATTCTTTGTGGAGGAAATGTCCAGAAAGATTCACACCAACTTCATGAAAGTAAGGTACATTTCACTCTGAATTAGTGGCTACTGGGAYACAAATGAAATATTTCTTGATACTTTTCTATCTCCGGTTACTCACTGGAACAGTGTTCTTGGGAGAGAAAGATGTTTGCAATTATGCAGATCTCATAGCATATTTTCACCATACAGAGTATGTAGGTAAAATTACACTGTTTAACCTTTAAAATCTGTCCTAAAGTTATCAGGGTGATTACTGAAGGTTCCAAGTTCACTGATACGCTCAGTCTCAAATTAATAGTATCTCTTAGTAGGTTCTCTGTGGATGACTTCGTGTCTTAAGTGTAAGAAGGTTTGACATGGATGAGAAGTCCCTCTTGGGTATAGATACCTGTATTGTAATATCATTTATCACCAGTTGCATTAGAGCTGTAGCGCTGTATCTGACASCTCTCAAATGTAGGGTGAACTATACCACCAGCAAAGTAATTTAAGGCAATGACTTGAATGCAGCAGTTAACCGTGCTACCCTTCTTCTCATGAATCATTTCATTTTGATTTTAATTGACAGCTGCTAAACAAGATCATTCTTTGTCCTTCATGTAAGCAGGTGGTGGGTAATACTGGACTTGACATACCACATGAGATGATTAGTCCTTCAAGTGACATTTACATACCTATTGCAAATAGAAGTTTTCTTCCTGTAAACTGAGAGATCTTTCCAAAGAGCAGAGAGCAGAGGGAATTTGTAGCTGAAAAACAGATCATCACAAAGCCGACATAATGTATCCCCAGGGCACAGGTCACATAGGTCTGAAAGAGACAGTGGTGACACATTCACTTTGGTGAAAATATGCAAGGGTCTTAGCCTGAGCATTTGGTAAATAGCCAGTGTAGACATGATGAAAGGAGCACAACTACAGAGTCTGCAGATAAGACTCTGGAATACCGACACAACTGGCCTTTAGCAGTGTTACCCAATTCCCAAACAGTTTGGTGCCTTGCAAACGGAACAGTAACATTCAAGGAAAGAAATCAGAGCACTGCTATCCATGAAAACAAACCTCCTGATGATGGCACAAAAAAAATGCTCTGTCCTTCCCTTTATAACCCACAATATGAAAATCAACAGTCATCGGCACTATAGCTTTTAAGGAGCAGCTTCCAGGCAATGAGGAGGACTTTACCTATAAGAACTGACAAGCAGCACTCTTCCCTCTCCTTATATGTAAGCTTTAAAAGCTTAAGTGTCAAATAAGCAGCTTGGGAGATTTGTTCCCTTTCTTTGGAGACTTTCTCAACCAACATCTGGAGAACACACCTGCTGTGCACCTAGKTTCTATAGAGAAATTGAGGAGCAGAGGTGGTTTTGATCATTTCTGACTATTAGGTTTTGAAACCCATTGGATTTGTGACTGGTGAGGGCTTGCAACCAACGATTTGAGGTTTTGCCTTCTTAGTGTAAAGGGCTTGAGAATCAAATCCGTGGTATATGTGCTGACGTGCACTTACACAAACTCTGGGAAAAACAGAATGAAGGGAGATATAAAGGTTTTGCAGAGTTCTGGCTTTTCTCCCAGTTTGTTATTTATATCTAACTGAAAAGATTAGACCTGTAGCTCTCTCCTGTGGCCACTACAGATAAGTTAAGATCTCTTCAATATTATTTTTAAGGCTGTTCATAGGGATGTATATTGATGGCCTCTCCTTTTTGAAGATGTCACTCAGAGTTCATTTATGTAGAAATAAGCAATAATTTGGCTAACCATAAACTGCCATTGAGAGTACCTTAATTTAACAAGTAAATATAGATCAGATGCAAGACACAAAGGCACAAAGAACAATCAGGGACACAGAGATTTGTCATTGTCATCCACACCTTTGTGTAGTCACCAGCAAGAAATCCCTGTTCAAACCCACTGTACATTGTCAGAGGGATTAGAAGACACTGTCTTTTATCTTTAAGCTGCTGGAACGTTGCTAGGAACGTAGACCAAAATGATGGTGTCTTTGTTATTTCTCTCTCAGTCTCTGCTTGGTCAGATTTGATCTGGTCCAGAAATATAACAATCAGCAACACAGCTAGCACACCACTAGCTGCAAAAACAAAACAAAACAAAAGTTCATGAAAGAAATGAGAAATGCTAGAATGATGGGAAATTGCTTGCTGCTGTTATTGTTCTGACTTACTGCTTAGCTCTGTATGAGATGTTTTGGCAGATGAATTTGATTCYGCTTCAGTGTAAAGGCCATTACTGTATAAACAAGAAGGGCTGATCTAAATTCAAATCTTTTGCATGCAGCTGCAGACCTTGCAAATCTCCTCTGCTTAACTGTGACTTGCCTGTTGTTACAGCCACCTGGCCAGCTGCACTGCTGCAGAGGGCGATGGCTCATCCTTCCAGGTCAAGTCAGAGGTCCCAGGGACAGGGAGCTGGCCAGGAAAAGCTCCCTTTGGATCTATTAGAAGGTTTTAAATCAGCAAAGGAGAGGAATATTCACTTTTGGTGCCAAAGTATTCATGGGTGAATCACCCTTCAAATATATAGAAAGTAAAATAAAGGGCAAGAAATAGAACTGCTGTCTCAGATTGCTGTATATACCAGTTCTTCCCTCCAATTCCTTCTTTTATTTTTTTCCTGAGCAATGCTTTTAATAAGGAGTATGTACTATTTTTAAAGATTTGAAAGATGATAGCAAGCAACTAAGAATTACTTGATAAAGATGGATGCTACATCTATAACTTAGTAGAAACAGCATATAAAATAGTAAAATGGGTAGGTAATCAACAAATTATTGTGTATGTATTGGTCTGTTTATGTATTGGTCTGTTTATTGCTTTCCAAGTAAATCAATAGGATTTTGTTATAAGAAGAAGATAATTGTGACTCATAATATGCAAGAAGCAGCAACAGAGTGGCAACTGACTGCTTTATAACAAATGCAAGATGTGATCACATCTCCTCTCTTACTGATGTTCACCAGAAATCCATCCAAGGAGGCAATGGATTTACAGAATTAAGAGGAAAAAGTTCTCTTGTCCCCTCGACACTTCGTTAATGCACCTCTTTGGTACAGTATCTGTGTATAGGCACATCCTTTTAAAGTCCCTTAGTAGATTTACAGTAAACTGCCTCAAATTTTTATTCTGTTTTATTACTTAGTTCTCATGCATATATCCTAAAATGGAACACATTCTCCCAAGTACAGCTTCTCCACTACGACTGGAGTGTTATCACATTAGGGATATAAATGATTGTCAGCTCTCTTAGAGTGCTTACTAGTGCTCACGGACTGACTGCAGGATATTTATGCATGACAGCAGGACATTCAGAGCTATMGGTCAAATATTATAACAAATGTATCAGGTGAATCAAGAGCAATTATAGGAGRTAAGTAACTTTATGGCTTTAGAGTTGATGGTATGAACACAGAAAGATTCATACTCATTGAGAAAACTAAACGACAAAAGACTTATCTATTATTATCTCCACCAAATCTGTGCCAAATGTGTGTTCAGAAACTAAATAGAGAAGACATGTAAAAAATCACTGAGAATGAATTAATTAGCTATTTATTTTCCCTTGAGGGAGGAAAAGATATATCTTTTATTAAGACATTAAAGAAAAATGAGACCCCACTGATGCTGGATCAGTAGACAGCAGGGTTGCATTCATTTCATATGAGCAAAGCCTAAGGGAGTAGTGTATGTTAGTCATCAAATTTAGAAATGAACTCACGAGCCAAACCTGCTTTTAACAGAAAGGCATTAGATCCAGTACACTTTGGAAGAGAAATAAGGGAATATTCTTTGCATTTTTGCAGAAATTAGTAGTGCAGATTCAGGAATGAGAGAGGGTTTTGTGATGGATTTGTTTGGTAAGGACTGGGTCTGACCAAATTGCATGTTTTTTTTCTGAATATACAAGAAATTTTGTACATCAATCTCAGTATAAAGAGTGCATCTGTATACAGAGAATGAAAAATATTTTAACTGAAGTGAGGTGACATATCACCTTGTTAGATACCTCCCCGTTATCCAGAGAAGAATTTATTTTTAGAGATACATTTTGAACTTTCCTTGTTGTTACTTATGTCACTGACAGATATCTTCACATATCTATTTTTGTCTTTCCAATTTTTGTTAGCATCAGCCTTCCCTGACTTTGATTCCTCTCCAACCTAATGCAAGGAAGATTTGTAGCAACTATAGTTATTAAATAAAAGAGAGAYGTGCCAACTTGTCTAGTGTTTATCTCTGCCTTTCACCCTAAGGTATTGTAATTCAAGCACCACAGCTGAGAATTCACTGATATTGTAAAATCTCAGCAGAGAACCCAAATCCTCCCTGTAATGATAATGCTTTCTGGGAGCTGTGGTTCAGGTCCACCTTTAATTACAGTACAGTTCTTGTGATAAAGCTGTGTCATATGTGGCAACACATTCACCAGGCAATTCTGAGGGAACTACATAGGCATTACTAGATGGCCAGAATTTAGCTAGTTCAGGTGCCAGGAGCAGGGCTGCTAATACCACCATGGACCTCTCTGTGCAAACAGAAATATGTCATCAGTAACGTGTTTGCTGTTATGATAGTAAAGACATGGAATTTAAAACTCTCTCCTGTATATCTGGAAAAACTTCCGTAATTCTGCAATTGCAATGTAGAATGCTTTTGTTTCRACTTTGTAGAAAAATACTGAAATGGTGTAGGGCACCATACTGGGATTCTGCTTTACTCCAGGTGAAAAATGTAAAGAATGTCATGCTCCTTAAGACAAAAATGATGCGACACTGGAATAAAGCATATGAAATATTTAAAGGAGTTTGTTTACAGTTCATGGATAATTTGCATCCTTTTAGSAAATTGGATTGAAAGAAGAAGTTAGAAACTTAATCTGCAAAATCACCTTTGGTATCATAAATAGGAGATTCCYTATTGGTAATATTCATTAAAGCAGTGTGGACTGCTTACCTGTGTAGATTCCTAGCAGAGTGTAGATTAAGGAAGTTGAGGGTCCTGCTGACGCAGTGGTGTTGGTAACATCACTTGTCATGCAGTCATATGCCCCACAGCATGCTAGATCTTCCTCCAAGATTTCCTCTAAATCAGTAAGAACCAAATGAAAGGCATAAGAGAGGAGATCAGATGAGTGCTGACTACATACAAGAATATGATGAGAAAGGAATACATTGTTCAGCCACTGTTCAATTTGCCAGGGCTTCAAATTCCTTACAACYAAAGAAGTCTAACTCCAGAATGAAAACTTGCTTTACCTGGAACAGTTGCTCAAGACAAAGCATTTACTGGTTACAAGGAGAATCTATGCAGAGGTTTAAATCTGGGTCCAAACTCAATTTTCAGGATTTAAAATTATAGTGTGCACCTGTACCTCCTAATCGTAATATCCTGATTTCACAGGAGATTTCTTAGTTCCAAACATCACTGAACTGTGAGACCTGAGTTCAACAGCCCCAACCTCCTGTCCCTCTCCAGATAATTTCTGCATTTTTTCCGAGAATGGAGACCACCTGGAGAAATCTTTTCACATTATAAAATGAAATTTAAGTTAGCTGTAATCAAGTCTTCCAAAGAATCAGCTTTTCTTGGCTTTAATACTATTTGAGAACACAAAAACAGTTTAGCAGGGTCCGGAGTAAGACCTTTGCCTTCTTTAATCTCTTTGCTCTTGTGCTGGGCATAAGTCAAGGATGCATCCATATGCATATTCATACAGTGGGTGTGTCACAAGACATTATGGTCTCTTCCTGCTGGACTCTTTCTGTATAGACAAAGTACTAACCCTAAGCATGTGCCTGTGTGTATTGCAGGAGGAGGGTCAAAAAAAGTCTTCTAGTTATTTCAGCAATTTTTATTGCAGAATTTGTTACTGGTTCAAGCAAAACAAAGGGCAATACAATGTATCTGGGTTGATTCCTTAAAGAAGACTTGATGTCTAATTATTTCATTAGGATTATTATGTTAACTACTTCTAATATGTTTTCTCACTGCTTCTATTCATGGTGATGTGAATCAGCTATTCAGTAGCTTCATTAGCAGCTTGATTTTCAATATCAGATAAAACTTATTAAGACAAAGAAAATCTTTATTTTGGCTAGTGGCTGTTACTATGCCACTTAGGGCAACAGAACTTCAGCAAAGTTACCACACAGAGAAGAGGAGCCATGTACAAAAGAACGAATGAAAAGTGAAAGAGTATAAAACTAGTTTTCTCTCTGATCATAAATCATGTGAAGAAGTAGATGCACATGCATGCACTGCTCCTAAGAAATAYGGCTGTAATACTGATGAGTGACAAAGCATGACTATCATAATTTACACTGATTACTGATTTCAGCTGTAGTGATACTTCATGGTGTACCTTGCCTAGCTGTGTGTATGGAGGCAGTGATGCCGGCAATATTTCAAGTGCCAGTATGTGTCTGAGGCAAAGGAGTGAGTGCCCTGGGCAACCTTACCCCCACCCAGAAAGATACCTGTAGACTAAAACTTAAGCATTCTCTGAAATCCCAAAGAAGTATTAATGAATAAATAAAAGTTAGAATTTTCTTAGAATTTACAAATATGTATTTAGATGTAACATGAAGCTAGGGGAGATATACAAGAAGGATAAGGAGGAAAAACGCACAATGTCTTGTGATACTCCTGGTGTGCCCTAAAATGAAATGAAAATGGYCACTCTCTTTTGAGATGGTGTATGGCTCAGTAATTAGGTCAGCATGGTTTGCTGTACTTGATACAGTCCTTTTGCAGTCAGCTTTGGTGGTATTTCATCTACAGTTGCTTGAGTTTAAAGGAAGTCTGCATTCTCACAGGTATCATACTTYGGTAACATCATGGGTCATAACAACTACTCTGCCATAAACTTAACAATGAAAGGTTTAAAACCTGATGCCACCACTCTGAAATTTGTGTAATACATATCTGAAGACCATTCAGAGGACATGTTAACCGAGCCAGGCAGAGAGGTAACTTCTTGTTATGTATAGTAGCAGTATGTATGGGAGGCTCTTTCACTTGCTTCCTTCCTTTTTTTAACTCAAGCTTTAACTTTGATAGGATACAGACTGCATACAAGACAGTACAATAATAATATGATAGCATTCTGAATCTAAATTGCTGTCCAGATACTAATTTATCTTCATAACCACTCTTTAAAAGCCTATGCCAATTACAAGCATGAGAAGTAACAGCAGTGTTGTTGAATGATTTCTTCAAACTATATCAGCATCTGCTGTCTGAATCTGAAATACAACAGGAGAGTCTTGGCATGTAGGCTCCTGCCAATATCTGGCTCTATTTCTTCTTGACAGTTTTGTAAAGCACTAAATTTTCCTAAGCACCAACATTAGTTTGACTAACCTTGAGCAGAAAACTAATCAAATACTACAAGTTTCCTGAGACGGCTGCTTCAGAGATTCATCTTTTGTTTTAATTCATTTTAAATAAAAGTCAGATCTGAAAACACTGTCTCTTGCAGGGGCCAGTCCATGCTTTATCACATAGCGGTGGAATCAAAATGCAATTCAATAGACACCTATTTCCAAATTAGTTTTCTAAATTCCCTATGCAGAGCTGATAGAAAACAGACACTTCCAGAGAGCAATTTCATTGAACTATTCCAGACATGTACCTCCTGATGAGCTAAGTCACATCAGAAGTGCCCATTTACACTGACTGTGAAGGAGATTGAGGTTCGGTAGCTCAGCTATAGAGATTCACTTATAAACCATCCAGAGCTAGTTGGTATATATAGTAGAAAGAAATGACATGATATCTAAATATATTTTACCTTTGTTGGAAGATTGGCCAAGTACCAGGGATGAGATAAGATTTCCCCAGACTCCAGAGGACTGAAATACCAGAAAGAAGACCCCAAAATATTGGTTGATAATGTCTTTTCCATTTTTTCCTGCTTTCTCAGCATATGAATTGCCAGCAATGGTGAGGTAAGTGCATTTGGCAGACCAGAGTGGTGCTCCTCCTAAGCCCAGTATCACAGAGGTAGGGATCAGTGTGTACCTGCCAAAGAACATTTATTTAGCAGTTATCATCTCTTAGCATAATAATCATCTGCCCAAAAATCCCGAGGGAAAAAAAAAAGAGGAAAAAAAAAATCCCGAGGGGGAAAAAAAAAAAAAAAAAAAAAAAAAAAAAAAAAAACCAACAAAAACCATAAAAAAGGCATGAAACCAGCCTTAAATCAGCGACCTGGTTGACTGTNAAAAAAAAAAAAAAAAAAAGGCAGGACAGCAAAGAAACAGATTTATCCATTTTTCTTGCAGGTAACACCTTTTGGGTAGCATTCAACTTTCAAATCCAGAGCAGGGAAGCAGGGTAGAAATAGGACAGAAATGGAACTTCACCCTGACGGTTATTTAGTCCAAACACAATGGACAGAGTTCAAGTATTTTAAACTGAACACTAGTACCAGCTAGCATAGAAGTTGCCTAAGGAGAATGCGATGTAGCAGCACATAGAGCCTGCGATGGTCCACTTGCAGCCCAGCTTCTTGATGAGAATCGGAGGTAGAAACATGGATGAGAGGATAAGAGCAGCATAGACAACACTTAGGGAAGCAACACCCAGGCCTTCTTCTGAATGGAGACTGCTCTGCAATGACAAAAACAATGGTTCACACAGCCTTTACCACARACGTATATTACTGTTGTGTATGAAGGCCTGCTTCAGGCAGAAAGAGACACAGAACCCGGGGCTTGATTGTACTATCTTCTGACTAAACAGTCTGATTACAGATTTATGGTTTCCCTCATAATGATAGCCCATTTATGAAAATCTGCTTCAGATCCAGGTAAGGATTATGAATTTGGGGCTCAGATTCAAAGCTTTGATAAGTCAAACCTTTACTTAAGTAATTTGAAATTCACTTTGAGAACAAGCTGAGTGAAAAAATAATCTCTCTTCTTGGTTTGTCCCAAGCAAGAATACACTTTGAGCTACAATACATATTGAAAGTAATGACTTGCAATAAAAAAAAAAAGCAGAAGATTCTTTATTTTTAACAGGTTCAATCACTCAAAATAAACCCCAGCATAAGACTCTTTAAACAGGTCCAATCACTTTTAAACTTGGAGTTCAAAGTCCAAAAAACCTAATAGGCTCATGTTAGCCCTTTGTAATTGAAAATGATTGAATTACGCCACTTTCACAAGGGAGGAACAAGATTTTAAGGGCCTAACCTGATCTAACCACAACTGGAGTGCTGTCCAATTCTGGTCTCCCAAGTACATGAAATACATGGATTTAYTGGAGCAAGTCCAGCTAAGGGTCACATCCAAAGAAGATGAAATTTCTGGGACTGTTTAGCCTGGAGAAGAGGAGGCTAAGGGATGATCTGATCAGTGCGTATAAATATTTGATGGGAGAGTGTAAARAAGTTGGAATCAGACTCTTCTCAGTGGTGCCCAGCAATGGGATAAAAGGCAGTGGACACAAATAGAAGAAATCCCAATTGAATTCAAGAAAACACTTCTTTAGTCTGAGAGTGGTTAAATACTTGACCGGGGCGCCCAGAAAAGCTGTGGTGACACCAACTTTGGGGATATTAAAAATATGACTGGATCGAGTTCTGGACAACCTGCTCTAGCTGACCATGATTGAGSAGGAGGGTTGGACCTATTGGTCTCCAGAGGTCTGTTCCAACCTCAACTGTTTTGTTGCTCTGTGCTTTTGTCTTTTTATATTATTTTTTTTCTTATATTATCTTGATAATGTTAAAGTTAAAATAAGAAAATCAAAATGTGTTCTATTAATATTTTCCCTTGTTTTCATAAAAGCTAACATGATCCCATAAGGTTTCTAAAGGAGGAATTGTTGCTGGAGAGTCCTGGAGGACACCATGGCAGTCAGTAGCAGCACTAAACTCTGTTGAGCCCCTTGGCGCTTGCTATGGTCCAGTGGAGCAGAGACACATCAGCAGCCACACAGCTCCTGCAGCAGGAAGCAGGCATCAGGACAGTGGTGTGAGGAGGTATTTTTCCTCTGTGAAACAACGCTTGTGTCAGCATATTTGGGAATTGAAATAGCTGTTTTGTAAATGTGCAGAGAATCTTCCCGCTGAGACATTATTTAAGACACAGATATCCAGCACATGTTTTCATCAGCTACAGCTTCTAAAAATTAGGCCTCCAAAATCTTAAGATTAGCTTAATTGTTACCAAGGTTCTTTGGTGGGCAGGGGCATGTTGAATAGATCATGCATATTTTTAATGTTTTCCCCTGCAGGAGAGCCTACTTTTTGTCAAGTCTCAAGAAGCCCTCCTTAACCACCAAGGCAAAATGGAGAATCTGCACCACATGCTCCTGCAGTGGTGGAGACTTCTGTTCCAGGACTGCTTCTGGAACAGTTCATGATTCAAATGGTGTGATTGTCCTGTAGCTTCTTGTTTTTGACATTTCCCCTCTTGTTAATCTGACCAGCTCATAACATCCATAACCACTTTTGCAATTGTTTCTGCAGAATYGTCCTGAGCTTGGAATTGGACAGTATCAATGAGCAGAAATTCATCTAGGAAAGGAAAATGGATGTAGAGGATTGGAAGGTACTGCCTCATGAAATGAGGACAGCCCCTTGTTATTGTGGGCAAGTGTATCATTTTATAAAAAAAAGGAGATGTTAAAACATATCACTTCTTAAACCAGTTGCAAAATTGGTCTAACACCCAAATGCCCAGGKTCATCTTTCAGTACCTTGCCTAAATTTGCTCATGGACTGCTTATATCCATTTCTTTGCTATTGAGTTAGCACAGTCTTCTAGCCTGAAAAGTTCCTCCATGTTTTTATCTACCTTGAAGTATTCTTAAACATCAATAATATCTTTTTTTTTCCTATGCTAAACAAGCCAGTTCTGCTGTTTTCTGAGTGTTCAAGTCATTTCAAGATGTTAGAGCCCATACATGTGACAGCTGTTTTATTTATAAAACAATATTTTTATTATTGTGTTAAATCACGACATTAGGAGCTATTGTATAATTGTAGTGTATTGTTCCTGCACGGACTGCGTACATTTTTACTATTTTAAATTACAATATAATAATAATAAAACTATAGAGATTTAGAAGCATTGAAAAATATTTTCTGAAACGGAATTTGTTTTCTTTTTTTGCAATATTTTCTTGTGAGAAAAATCTCACAGATATTTTATTTTCATTCATACAGCTTTTGTGGATGGAGAAAAAGAAGGTCTGGCATGAATATTCAAAGTATTTGAGAAGTACTAGAATACAATATTTAGTAGATGGTATACAGCTTGAGAGATGCGAACCTTTAGCAAGCTGATGTCCTAACCTACCTAATTAAAAAAAAAAAAAAAAAAAAAAAAAAAAGCAATTAATCAAACAAACAAAACCAGTGCCTTCCTCATAGAAACCATGAAAATGCCTTCATGTTTTACAGGACCAGCTGGCTTGATGCCCTTCCAGACTAGTTGTCCTGACAACTAGAGGCAGATGCTACACTTACCTGTAAACTCTGGAGCCCTCCATAAGCAGTGAAGAGAAGCAAAAATCCAAAAGAGATGATCAAAACATTCTTAAGATTTCGTTCCATGTTGATTCATACAAAAGGTCAGTGCACAGAGCTGATCCAATTATTCCAAGGAATGCTTTAAAAAGAAGGAAAACAGACCATGTTTTGTTGGAAAATTTCACTCCTTGCTGCATATGTAGTAGAAAGAGTTGTTAATTATTTGAAGATTGGCCAATGAACTTTACTTTCTCTGATAAAACTCCTTAGGAAAGTTACTCATTCACCTGTTCTGACCGGGAAGCAATAATGAATGCTCCTGAAGGAACATTTTATGCAGGTTTATTCTTGATATTCTGGCATATAAGTCACTTGCAATACTTAAACCAATTTTAACATTGCAGTTATGCATTATATGGTTCTTTCCTATCAAAACAAAGATACATTGGTCAATAAGGGTCAAAGATTAAAGGATTGTCCAGAAATCTATTATTGGCTTATTGCTTAACTATGGTTGCAAAACACTGCTAGTAAACCAAAATGTTTGTATGAAAGTGTTGTCTACAAACAGCACTTCTATAGCTRTGCAGCATATCAAATTAAGGTTGCTGGGTGCTGGGCAAATAGGAGATTTGCCATCCATCTTGGAACCCTATTATACCTTTGCTGTTCCAGCATTACCAAGTCATACTTGTGAAGATCATTTCTCTGATTTTTCTCATCAGCTCTGAAGGCAAGAAGAAATAGAAGTCTGGTGGATAAACAAGAAGAAACCACCCTCAACCCCTCTCCTTACTCCCCACCCCGTCATCCAAAAAGTGCATCCTCTTCAGGATGTATTTTACTTTTTTAGGTGCCTAGTGTACACCTTCCTAGTGCTTCTTGGCTCAAGGAGTAAAATGATTATTCCCACTAGACTCTAGTGTTTTCCCATCTTTTCTCTGTTTCAGAGCCTCCTCTAGTGAATTTGCATGTCTTATTTTTTCAGTGGTATATTGGCCATCTTGTAAGTCCTGACAGTGTTTGAATATTCCCCTTTTGAACACACAAAATTCTCTCTAACACTAAGCTGGGCAGGACTAACAGAGTATCTACAAATACTTCCTGCAGTAGAGGAGGGATTTCAATTAGACAGCAAAATGGAATACAAGAAGCCCATGCTATAAATAAACACAATCAAGTAGATGTGACCTACAGTGTGTAGTTGGAATATACAGTTGAGAATTTTTCTAAATCCCACTAGATGGCACAGTTTTGCTTCCCTTAGGGATTTCTAGAGGTGAGAGGAGGAAGTTTTAATGTATTCATTTACTTAATACATTAAAGAGGTCACAACTTTTTTCTGCTTTAGAGAAAACTCCACTATGTGCCTTTTCTTATTTTGTCTTGTAATCGCCTTGCATGCACTAACACAGAAAACTATCTTACAGTTCCATTTTTAATAGTGCTTCTGCAAGCCTAGATAGTAAAAATAATGTCTTTTTATTTTTTAGATGACGAGACTTAACATACAAACAGCTTCAATTAGATCACAAGGCTAGTCCTGTTTTGTGGTGTTTGTGGTCCTCTATAGGGTTTATAAAGCAAACTGTTGGCACTTTGACCTTTTGAATCTTTTTAGATTTATGGACCTCTGCACACTTCCAGTACACATACCTGCATAATAAGTTTACATCTGGTGATAATATGCTTGTTTATTTTCTAGACCTTTGAAAACATTCTGCAAACTTCCAGGATTTTCAGATTATAGGTTGAAAACACTACCTATTCCAAACAAAGTATAGTGATCACATGCTCAAGCAGATGCCTAACTAAGTATAGTGCAAAGCACACAATGATAAATCTTTATTTTAACACTATTTGTTGTCATTAACAATACTGATAAGAAGATTTTAAAAAAAACACTTAGCTTGATGGGGATGGCATATTTTTTTTTTCCTTTTTTTTTTTTTTTTTTTTTTTTTGACTGATCAAAGATACTTAGGGCTGTTCTGTAACCCCTCCTCAGAGCTTTGGGTTATCCAACTGCCTGCTCCTGAGAGTCTTCTTAGGAATGTGCAGAATCTTTACCAAAGAAATCTGATAAGACTGAGGAGCTCTTCAATTGGTACCATGCAGTGAGTGCTCCAGCAGACCTGGTGTGCATCACCCTTGACACATCTTTCATTCTTTCTGTCAGTTTAACTAAGATTAAGTGAGGCTTGGGGTCTGCRCATTGTATTTTGGGCTTAGCTTTTGCACAGTAGATGGCAGTCACCAAAATCTACGTGATCACAAAACTGGGAGATGGAAGAAGCTAGTTAAATTCATGACTCTGTTCCACAGCCAACTGTGTTTATTTTCTAAGGTGACTGTAACTGAGGGCAGGTTTTGCTTAAAACACTATAGAATCAGAAGTTTTGTGTTTTTGTCCTTCATCATTATCTATCCTTCCCTCTCTACTGACTGTATTTATTGTTTGGGCAATTGTTATTACTGACTGTATATATTGTTTAGGCAATTATTTTAACAAGAAAAAAACATCAAAACCTAGACTACTCTCCAAAGGCCTCTCAGTCATAGGAGTCAGTTGACTGATTAGTTCTTTCACTGTGCCCAGTATTCCTTGAGTCTGCCCGTGGAAAGAATGAGTATACACCAGTTGGCTGATAGTTTGGCCACCAAATTTTATAGCCGAATGTTGCAAGAGTTGTTCTCATCTAGTCCTAACTGACAGTTGTCTCCAAGGAACTGATACTGAGCAGGAATTGCAGAGGACAGGTGCTTGCCTGACAAGATCCGTGACCCAACGGGAGGATATCACTATTTCCTGTCTCATTGTGAAAGCCTGGCCATGTTGCTCTGCCCTTCTCCCCTCCCACACCTACCTTGATACTAGGCTGATTTTGGAGATGAGACAGAATTGCTAAATGTTAAATATCTGCCTTGAAAAGCTGTACCATTCCTGATATGGAGTTCTTGATTTGGGGAGTTTACCTCAWCAAGGTCAAGTTCACCTATTTCCTCAGGGCTGTGCTCAATTCTGTCTGAGTCTCATCGGTTCTGGCTTCTCTTGAAGTTTGTGAGATTGTGCCAGCACTGCTCAGGTAAGCGTTGCCTCGGATGCAGAGCAGGGTCAACCAGGAAGCCCRTTCTTTTGAGACACTTCTCAGGGACGCTTTCCTGGTATGCTTCTAATCTTGCTCAGATCTTTCAGGAGACAGTCCCAGTGTGTTCATGAAGGTTGCAAAACTCTTCCTACCTCATCTTTGTTTTCTTTATTTTGTCAGCTCCTGATACAAGCCTTGAACTAAGAAACACACACTATTTAAGAAGACAGGACACACACAATTTCCCTTGAGTAATTACTATTTGAGTAATAACTATCCTGATTATGTTCTTGTTTGGATATTCATTTACTATGAATTGTTAATATTTTTAAAGAAGTACTTCTGCTTCTAGGGAAGTGCACAAAATGCTCATTGGAGTCACACTGTCCATTTCACAAAAGCCATTCAATAATCTCAGAGTGGTTAAGGACTGTCAGTAACCCTTAACTTGATATTGTGGGCTCTTAATGGGGACATGAAGGTGAAAAGGGACATTTTATTACCAGTCCCAGAGCCACTTAGCAACACTACAGGAACAGTCACTGCATATGGGCACTACATGTCTGTGGGTGGATACTCCATTGTATTCTCAGATGTCCTTGGCATTCCCACATGGGGTAGGTATAGCATGGTGAAGTCAGTTTGATGAGAAGCCTAAAGACTTCCAGGTCCTATAGGACATTTCTGGAGAACTGTCAGAGCAGCAGGTAGGACATTTGGAAGGAATATCTAGTTATAACAACAGTAGGCTCTCTATGATGAAAGATATATCTATTCTGTTTGCTAGGATTCCCTAAGGCCAACAAGCAGGCAAGAGGGGATCTTGTATTTTTGTGGCTGCTTTAAGAAGAAATTTGAACATGCTTAACTGTCAGAAATAATATAAAATTATGTTCCAAATGACTTGGATACTTCAATACCATTCTTCAGTYTCTCTGGAGGTACAGCAGTTTTAATTATTCATCATTAAAGACCGAATTAATTAAGTTTTATCTTAAACATTTTCTTCCAGAGGTAGTACTTTAAGTGATTGTATTTTTTTAAAACAGGTCAATGGAAAGAAATTCAGAGTATTCTACAGAGAATCTTTATGTGTTTTCTCTGCTCTGCACTGTACGGCTAAAAAGACTAAAATTAGGGAATGAAACCACAGAAGAAAACGAAGGAGCACCACAGAGTTTGTTGCAGCTGTTAGAAAATAGCGTGTAAACCAGTGACCTGTCTTTCCAACTACCAAGCTCTTAAGCATTTGAAATCTTCACATCTCTTAAAGACCAGAAGCAGAAGACACACATTCACATCTATCTATTAAAGTTGAATATTCATGAAGAGGCTTACAATAAACAYGTAAAATCCATGATACAAAAATCTGTAATGAATGGTAATTAATTTTGATTTTCAGGCACAAATAATCTTGGTTTTGTGCATAAATACCTCAGATTCCTTCTAGCCTGTCTTCCTTGCTAATTTCAGCAAGATTCCAAGGGGTCAAATCTAGTTCTGGTTCAGGACTGCTGGACTGCGAGGTACTGGTACTGCGAGGTACTGGTACTGGTACTGCGAGGTACTGGTACTGCGAGGACTAAGGTGGAGTTGTCCTGGAGATTGCAGCTGCCTCATATACTTTTTGACTGCTGACCATTGTATCTTCCTCAGCATCACATAAACTCACTGATCACTGTTATTAACATAAACTGAACCTTTGGTATTTATGGACCTGTAAAAAACACCAGTCTAAGTAGTGATTCTTGTCTTAGTAAGTACTGAAAGATTGTTGTTAGCAATTGTTCTGCTGCTATCAAGGGCATCTGAACACTAGGAATTTGAATCCAAGACATAGAAAATGAGGTTGCATTAGATTATCAACTTATGAGAAGGCTTTTAAGATGTTATAAAAGTCCAGCCTTTCATCTGGAGTGGTCACAAAGGAGGGATGAAGGACAGAAGCTCTTTTTTTTGGCATAAAGGAGAGGAGGAGGGGAATAAAAAGATTTACTGGATGACTCCACAAGTTGTTTCAAAGACCAAAATTTACTGCACAAGTTACAACGGTACAAAACAACAGAAACTTAGCTCAACTAGAATACTCATTTTCCAATGACACTAGAAGTTATGCTAACAGTAACTACTCAGTAAACAGAAAGCTAGCTAATTTATACTAACTGTAACTACCCACACAAATGAACTAGGCAAATGAATTCTGAATCTTCTTACTCACCTGTTACCTCAAGAGTAAACACATCCCAGGGAAGTAACTTCAGGAAGGAATCCCCATCCTTAGGGGGTCAGCAATTTGGCAGACCTGCTGTCATGTACAAAGAGCCAAAGATGGCCTTCATGGCCAGCGTATTTATACCCTGCAGGGGAAAGTGGAGGTGGAGCTGCTAGGCCAGTTGAGGTTTTCTTCACGCAGTCGCAGTCCCAAGCTCTTGGTTGTTGCAGGGTTCATCTCTGCTTCGTTGCTGTTATGATGACCACATGCACAGTAATGAGGGCTGGCCAAATGCCCCCAATGACAGTTCGGCTGTCTTTGAGCATCTTGAGTACTGAAGAAAGATTTTTGAGTGACTGTGAATGACTTCTTTGTTCTTGTAGTGGTGGTCCCAATGAAAGATCCTATAGCTGGATAAGGAATCAGTTTCATTCCACAATAATCAACAGTGCCTKAGTGGGAAAGCAGGTATTGTTTCAATATCCTGATGAGAAGATAGTCCAGACCACAGTGATTAACACTGTCCCAGCAGTAAGAGGAGGCTTTTGCCCCTCAGTGTCTTGTCAGATGTCCAGACACCAGTGGTGAGAGGAGGCTTTTGTTTCTTAAGGTCTTGGCAGAAAAGCAGGCCTTATCTCAAAGGCTTGATATACTCCTTTTTCCTTTAAAACAGAGGAATGCAGACTGCTTGTAACTGGCACCAAATGTATGTGTGTGTGTAAGCTAGGAGAAACTTACAGTGGCTGGGATCTAACTGGTGAAGCTCATTGTGGATGTATTTGGGATTGCTAGCATAGTTTTGATGATTTGAAGAAGTTGGAAGTCGTGGCAAGAGATTCACAACTTTGCTATATTTCACTTAAAGAATTTAGATCTGAGATTTCTAAACATGTTTAAATTCATATATAACTTATGGATATGTAAACTAAAAAATACTTACTGTCAATGGGTCTAGTAGCTGATAAAACATGTTTTATACAGAAATCTCAGAGCTATGTAAGTGTTAGGAACAATGAATGGCTGATGAAGACAGAGTAGCAAAGAGCCAAAGAAGAAATACTTGCAACTCTCTTGAACTTGTGTTGAGCCTTGAGGCAGCTTTAAACTGTGGCCTCTGGGAACAGCTCAGAGGATCTAGTGCCTTTGGCCTGCCAGGAATTTTGCTGTTGCAAAATGTACAGGCAATTTCCCTACATGGTCTTCCTATAATGGAGAGGAATGGTAAAATACAGTGGGATCTCAGTATGAATCTAGTGGTCAATGTCAGTTTTGGAGTGTATAAATCTGGTGCAGCAGGGACTAAAAATAAGGTATATATAATGGTGGAGGTTATAACTACAGTGTAATTTGATATATAATAGTGTAAAATATTAATGTCCTTTACATTGCCATTGAAGCATCAACGGGGACTTAATCCCACAGGTTAAATCATTCAGGTTTTGGGTTTACTTCTACCTAAACCTGCATTTTGGGTCATAAACATTCTTCAGTACTTTACAAGTCAAGGTCATGATAGGGCACTTTAAGTAATTATAATTTTAAAACTTCCTCCTCTTTATTTAAGTTTTGGGTGTAGGTGCAGAATTCCAAAAGAGATTGGCTTTGGCTACCACAGAATTTTTTGGCAGCATAAGTAACTGAAATCCAGGAAATAGACTAAATACTGCAGTCCAAAGTCTGTTGAAATTATAATTTAAAGTGGGTAAAAGTCCTTTCATTTCAGTGTTTAAATAGAAGCGTAGCTCTCCTGAAGATGTAATCTCTGAGGTATGTCAAAGGTTTTTGACATTTGAAATTATCATTTCAGTACTGGAGAGAGACRTTCAATTTGTAGCTTTGTGCTTTTTCTCCCTGTAAATGTGAGTAGTTTCTTTCAGCCCTCAGTACATCACCCGTATATAGTTATCTGTGGAACTGCTTGGATTTAGAAGATGAGAATCAATGAATGAACCATTTATTGACTGTGAAATTGACTTTTATAATTGAAAGACTACTGAAAATGTATGTATAACTGAGAGAAGTAAAAATCAATCTGCATTTTATTGTATATTTACTGCAGATATGAGACAAATAGGTTGATCCCTTTGGATGAAAAGCATAGAATCACAGCATGTTGATAGGAAGGGGCTTCTAGAGGTCAACCTCCCATTCCAACCAGTGCTGTCACCAACACTAAGTCAGATAAGCCACAACTTTTTGTTCACCTGAAGTGTGGAAAACTTCCAAGGATGTGGACTCCAGAGCCTTACTAGTAACCTGTTCTTATGCTGTGTTAGCCTCATGGTG
The DNA here is from genome assembly GCF_003342845.1 of Nothoprocta perdicaria. Classification (NCBI taxonomy): domain Eukaryota; kingdom Metazoa; phylum Chordata; class Aves; order Tinamiformes; family Tinamidae; genus Nothoprocta; species Nothoprocta perdicaria. The sequence goes on from NW_020455171.1 coordinate 850,508, forward strand.
GGGAAATGTTTTCCTTTGTAGCAGCCTAAGAAAATAAAAGCTAGACATCACTTTAAAAGCTGCAAAAGCAGCATGAGGATGCATACAGTTCAAAGCAAATTCAGAAGGATGTGAGGGGTAACATGTATATAATGGTAATGGAATCCTGTGTTTGGATGCACTAGCTACTTTTGTCACCTAACACATCAAATAGCTTTATAACCTGGCCTAGACCTAGCAACTGATCTAATTTGTCACTACCTGAGCTATGTGGTTCAACAAAGGACAGAATTTGATGATGAGTCAACATGAAATACCACTTTGTCCGTCTGTGACTATTAACATCGCACTGTATTCAGAAATGAGGCAATCAAATAACATCTGTAATCATCTAAAGATCTTATTATGTAATGTACCACATAGCCACCTTGCAGGATGGCTGTGGGGAGCAGGTACTGAGGAACTCCCTAGGTGCACTCCTGTGAAAGGAGCACTGCAAAGCGGACTGTTCACTTTTGAGTGTGGAGGGCCCAGGTCACATCAAGAAAGAAAGAGACTTTGGACCAGAGGAAATCTAACAGGATCTCAGACCTGAAGCTCGATAGAAATGTCCTGGCCTAGCATCATCAGTCTGTCAACTAGGCAACCAGGGCACAGGTTGTGATAGGAGTGAAAGTAATGCTGTCTAACACGGTGCAATGTAGTGCAGGTGACCCTGATTGAGCAGGGGGGTTGGACTAAATAATTTTTAGGGGTCTCTTCTAACCTCAACTGTTCTGTGATCCTGTGATATTCCTTATGCGGTATAAGGGAGAATAGATGAAAATCTATGTATTTATTGTACTGGGCAAGACAGGCATGCCACATTTGGGGCACTTGTGATGAGGAATCCAATAGCTGTGGTGAGTTTGAATTGTGGGCTGAATGTCACCAAAGTCATATATGGTGCTTCTCTGTTTCTCATAAATGCTGGTTGAGGGGAAGCAATATTACTGTCAGATCAGCTATTACTGCTAGAACAGAGACAGCATTGTCAAAGTCTTAGAAGTACAAGTAAATTTGTAATGTGAAGAGAAAATCTAGGATGGTATCAGCCTCAAAGGACAAATCTGTAGTTATATTAAACTAATATATTTTCACTAAAATCAATGGGTCTAGGTCAATTTACAGTAGCTGAGTGTCACTGCATCTACGTAATTAATCTCTCTCTCTCTCCTTTTTTTTTTTTTTTTTTTTTTTTTTTTTTTTTAATTTCCCGCCTCTCTTGGCACCTTTTGAAACCCAAAACATTTTAATGGGACTGTATAAAATGCCTGTAAGGGCAGGCATATTTTCTTAGGAGACTTCTCCCTTGCTGGCAAGCGCCTAACAGCAGCAGAATGCTGGTCTATCCAAAATGTTTTTAAAAGTAAACCCTCCTCCCCTCATATACTTGCCAGGGAAATACAGGACAGGAGAAACAAGATACTATGAACCACACTCCTTACCTCTGCTTTTTTCTTTTCATTGCTGGTGTATTAAGCACCGAACCATAGAAGAACGTAAAGCTTTGTCATTTTCAACCCCTCACTTTTAGGTGCTTTGGAGAAGAGACCTAGAGTTGGTTCCTGTTCTATGTTTCGGTATTTCCTATTAACCAGTGAACTGGATAAAATATAAGGTCCAGTAACCAGTCTGCCTGTCTATGCTTTCCCCTCGATGTTAAACCTGTGTCACTGGGGTATAGAATCATTCACATGCTTATTCCTTTTCCCTCATCTAGTGAATTTTCTGGTCTTTTTGTAAATGGAAGAGGGAGAAGTGGCCCATATAATCCATATAATGCATAACGTAGCAGGCTAGGCATCTTTCTTGCAGGAGGTGAGAGAAATAGGTTTGAATCACTGCAGAAATAAGAAGAAACTGAATTTCTATTACTTGCCACAGCAGGAGTGCTCTAATGACTGGCCCATTGCAGGGAGGTGTTCTGTAGTAGTCCCCACTTCATCCTCAGGTTTCTAACCCAAGCAGTTAGCTTTTGTTTTCTCTGGGCCAAGTTCTGGAAAGGTGCATTGGGCATGTCTGAATGCACTTGTGTGAAGAATATCAGAGGAGRTGTTAGCCACAGGAGGCATTCCCTAGCCTCTTATTGCTAAGTATAGGTATAACTTACTGAAGGCAGCCATCTGGGAAGCAATTCTGTTTAAATAACTTGAAGACGCTCTAGCTCTGAAAGACACTGTGTAAAATCGGATGCCATYCTGGTTTACCATGACCGTGTTCAATTGTCCATAAACTTCATTGGCTGTTTTGTGGCATTTAGGCWTTAGAAGATAACTGGTGTCCTTTTATGGCTGGATTATTTTGAATCTAAATGGCAGTTTCTTCTTTGACTACTTMTGATTTGAGTAGTGAGCTATCATGTATTTGGGTGCTGTGAACTGGGATTATCTTTTTTTCCTTCCTGAAAATCTAAAAAATTCAATGTGCTGTCAATGTGTTGTGCTGTCAATGTGCCGATGTCAATCTCGAAAAAAAAAAAAAATTCCTTTGGGGATACCACATACAATTGCAGTCAGACATACTAAATAGAGGCAAGAAGGTGAGGGAGGGAGAAAGTCTGTTAGATAGGAAAAACAAGGAAAGCAAAACAAAGGATGAGAGGCATGTGTTAGCAAACACTAGAGAAGGAAAAAAAATCATGTAAGTTAAAGGACAAAGATGGTTCGTGATTAAACAGCCATAAAGTAGCCATGATTAAATAGAGGCTCATGTAAGAATGCTGTCATACCATCAGAGGCATGATGATTTGAGATGTCTGTCAGAGAAAATGATCGGAGGGAAACCCAGATAAATCAAAAATCAAACCAAACCAATATCAATTCATGAGATCAACAAATGACACTTGTCAGGCTAAATTCAATAACCTATCGTGCCTGGTCAGTCTCATGGCCTGTGTTAGTCTTTCAGTAAAAGGGTTCTTTCCTGTCAGTTTTCTAGGAGGAGGTTTGTATTCTCCAAAGATKGAAAAGAAACACAAAATATGCTTTCTGATTGTTGTTCAGAGTGCGGACTAAAATATTTAGGTTCTGTGTGTATTATTCACTCCAAATGCACATTCATGTGTGGCAATACTATTGTAACAGATGGTAATCTGGAGGAGAGGCTATTGCTTTCGGTCCTAGGCTATCCCAAGTGATCTTTTAGTGTCCTCCATTCCCTGTGCTTACCAAATCACAAAGACAGTACTACTAGCTCTGTACTTTCAAAAATAAGCTAGAATTGTTACTACAAATCATAACCATAACAAATCATGAAAATAAAAATATTATTTTGTCTTCATAACAATAGATTTCAAGAACCATAACTGTAAGAATTTCATTTGCCACCTAGTTTTTGGAGATACAAGTTTCACTTTTTATAGTTAGAGGACTATGAAAGCAGCTGGTTTTCTTTTTTTAATGAAAGCTGAGATTCTTGTACACAAGTCTAGAAACTGGTACTTTAAGAAAATACCAAATAGCATGAAAACTGAAGAGCGAGAGAGAGAAAAAAATTCACCTGCATGCGACTTTTTTTTTTCCAGTTGAAAGCATAAATGAAACTAATCATYTCTACACAAGGTATTCTGGTGTCATGGGTATTTATATAATCTACGCTTCCCAGTCATAGGTATGGAGGAAAAAGCAGCAACAACTTGCTGCTGTCAAGGCCTACTGGCTGTTTCTGGGAGCAGTGATCAGGGAGCATAAAAGGGTGACAGCCTTCAAAATACAACCATATGGAGACATCCAGGTCTGATGTGGCCTGGGCAGGCAGAAAAGGAGGAATAAATAAGGAGAAATAAATAAGGAAAATTTGCCCCTTAGAAGAATGGCAGGAAACTAAGGAGTTTTCAGAAACCATTTATGATCTTAAATGCTTTTTTTTTTTATCAAACCAGACACAACTGCCACTGGCACAGCCTGGAATCAATAAAGTTTCTACTTGAGAGCCCCCAGGCCAGCCTGACCCTTCTCAATTATTTGTAGCTCTGAAAGTAGCAATGTTGGAAATACCCTAGTCCTGGACATCATGTTCCAGTTAACAAAAAGTCTGACTCTCTGACTCTTTCTGACCGTGTCCAAACAATTGAGGAGGCTGAACACAAAGTTTTGTGCTCAATTAGTCAAACATAACATTGTGAGACTTCTTGACCTTTCAAAACAGGAATGAGCTTGCCAAACAGGAAAGGGTAGGAATGAAGCAGAACAAGTAATTCTGAAACCTTCTAGGTTGAATCTGCCAATACTTTGTGCCTTCAGGCTCATTTCTGGTCTCCTAGCAAAGTATTTCAGAGTGTCAGCAGAATTCCATGGGGTGAGAGCTTGAACAACCTGCTCTGTCACTTCTGTGGCTGTGAATTAGAAGAATGGTACTGTAAATTACAAGAATAGTGCTTGCTCCCTGTTTTACACTGAGTTATACTCCCTGTGTACCTCTGTCTGTCCCACTCTGTTTATTAAATTAATGGTCATTAAATTTGACTGATGCACTCAAGTCAGTTCACCAGAATAGCTGTTCTGGTTCAGAACAGGGATTCCTCTGCACCAATAGTTTCTTTCTGACTGGGCACAGGCAGATGCCTGAGAAGAGTAAGGTTTGGGCTCCTCTCAAGTGGTCTTGCAGTATCCAGTTATTTTCAAGTTAGAAGTTTCCTGAGTCTGATGTGGCTTGTCTATGCAAGCAAACCTTAATGGACCTCATCTCTCCTGTATTTATTCAGGCTGTCCTCAGGGCTGGGTTGATATAATGCTGCTTTCTTTTCATTTTGTTCTCTATTTCTTCCTTAATAATCAATAATTACTAATTTACTTTTCTAACTGCTTCTCCAGGACTTAGCCAATGTTCTCAGGGAGCTGTTGTAAACTTGCTCCAGAGTGGCAGATGGAGAGTTTGGAGACCATCTTTTTACATGTGAACCAAGCATCTTCAGTGTACTGAGAGCAGAAAAATATTCATGAAGAAAACTCCCTGCTGGGTGGCAGATTTTACTTTCATGTTCTTTAAGTCACCTGACACCCCTTCAGGCTTACCCTCCAGCAAAGAAAACTTAGTTGCATGAAGGGAGAAACAAAAAGCTTGGGGAATCTGAAGGAGAAAGGAGAGAAACAGCAAAGCCTGCAAATGAGGCAGCGGTCACGGCCATGCACGCTGGACTGCGCCTTGCTTCTCCTCCAGCCACCTTCACTGGTCTCTCAGCAGGTTCTCAGGGAAACTCAGGCAACTGAAGGCAAACAAAACCCTATAGGCATATGACATCACCCGCTCTGCCCCGGCGTTTCCTAGCAACTGTGGAAAGCTGCTGGTGAGCAAATTAACCTTTTCCTTGGCTGCATGCGCTGCACTGGGCAGCTCTTGCATGTGGTGCCACAGGCCTTGCCATGACGGCAAGGACGAGTGGGAAAGCTAATGCCAGCTAGAGGGCAGTTTCCTTGCCCTTTCTTTTTTCTTTGTTACATTTTATYTCTGGAAATAACTAATAGAGAAAGAGAAAGAGAGAGAGAAAAAGAGAAAGAGAGAGAAAAAGAGAGAAAGAGAGAAGGAAAGGAAGGAAAGGAAGGAAAGAAGGAAGGACAGAGGAAGCAGCCTACAAATCAAGTAAGCCGCCTCACCGTGCAGCGTGGCAAAGCAAGGCCAGCAGGCAATGCTGTTTGCTGACTGCCCATCGCACTGGAGATCTCTTGTGCTGCTCCTCCAGCATGAACTGTGGCCTGTGGCAAAGGGAGAGCATGAACAGTTAACAAGAACTGTGAAGGCAGCAGCTATGACGAGCTACTRCTATGAGGCTGGTATGCAATGGACCTGCAGGTATCCACAGCGGGGTTGCCAACTGTGAGATCTCCTGTGAGCAAGTTTTGCAGAACATTTTTTTTTTTTGGTTAAAATAAATTGGGATAGAGTGCACTGAAGCAGGCCTTTCCTGTTTGATTTTGGATTTRTCTATCTCCAGTGCAGGCCCATACAGGGCTGCAGCCAATGCTAAGCTGGAAATCCAGCCTGCTACTTGCAGACAGGCAGCCTGGGTACAGGTTTCTCAAGGGAGAACTGAGGACTCTTCTGCCTAACACTTCCCTCTTGAATCGAACTGGCTTTCAGCATATGTGGTCTTAGGAGCAGTGTAGCTGGGTTTTTATAGTCCATCACTCATTTATTTTACTTTTACTTTTCTCTATATCATCGAAATGTAGTAGTATTAGCAATTGTTTTCAGCACCCCTCAGTATTCACTGGATGTTAGTGCTGAAAATTGAAACACAAACTAATGACTGTTGAGATTGACTTCTTGAAGGGTCATGCTTGCAGACATCTAATATATGCACAGATTTTACCCAAATAACAACAAGCCACATTTGTCTAGGTAGGCATTTCATCTACTTACATCACTTCAAGGGGGGAGGAGGAGGATAAAAATCGCTACCCTTTTGCTTCCTGGAAGCATTTTACAGACACTTTGCAGGCATTTTGCACAAATGTCAAGGAGTAATCAAAAGTGAGGGATTGGGAAATCAGGTCTAATAAATACAGACACTAATCAACTCCCAAATAYCACCCCAAAGGGTATGTCTTACCTTAAAATCAGCCAAGGTAGGCATAAAATGCTACCTCAGCTAGCTGTTCAAGCAGATTGTATTGGTGCATACGGTGCCTTTTTGGAGACTGTTCTGCACAGTAAGCAATCTCTTTTAAGTTGGAAAYAACTCCAGCCTTCTTAAACTGATTTCACTGCTGTGTCATTCMTTATGGACAGCCCCCCAGTCAAGTTACAGGGGAATACGTACGAACATTATGAGTTATGGGCTGATATCATTRGTGTAATAGTACAGGGTCCCTCCCAATATGCATTGGTGCCTGGATTGTGCAGAGGYACTGGCTTTGCTGGTAGTTCAAATGTGCTTGTGGGGAAAGGAAGACGGAAAGCCTTAGACTTTTTATTACAGTTGCATAAATAACCAAGGACTAACGCCCCAYCTGGTACTCCTTGAAGTTAAAACTTGAGTCTTTCCATTTTGAGTACATGCACCACAATCAACAGAACTGAGAAGAACAAGAACAGAGGAYACCGTGTCTTTTTGGAATAGCAACAGGGAAGAGTCATGCTATTGAAGCTGCAGGTAGTCCAGGTGCTGAGCTACAAGTAGGTTTATTAATATTCCTGACATTTTGGGTTTATCTGAAGAGCACTTTCTGTAACCTAATGCCCCATGCCAGGTCAGAGTAATGACTCAGTAGGAAGTGTGCTAAGCCACTTAGCATGTTARCAGCAGTGGTATTAAAGTCACCATGATCAGGGGGTTTTCCAGGGGCAAGGCTTATCCCTATGTTTCCAGTGTGCCAGCTCCTCTTTGAATTCCCCAAACTTAGGAAACATTTTTTTTTTTTAAATTGTGGTACTGGAGAAAAAAAAAAAAAAAGATTCATAATGAAAAAAAAAAATACAGACCTGGGCACTAATCTAAGATCTGAGCTGGATTCTGTGACTGTCATCTACTTTGAATGAGCACGCTGAATATCTAGATTAAAACATAGTGGAAATTATCACCTAAATACACATGTGAACTTTGTGACTTGGGTGTTTCGCTGGAGTATTTTTATTTAAGTAATACATTATGCTTCTATTTACGTAACCAGTGAAGAGGACAATAGCATGATACTCTCAGTCCTTTTTAAGGTGTCTGGAAAAATGTTATTACTCATGTATCTTGTAAAGCAATAGCTCCAGCTTGAGCATATTAAYGTTCAGTGATTAGGTCCTGCTGTATATTCATTGATCCTATTTTTTAATGTGACCATCATTGACAGCATGCCTTTCTGACCTGAGAAGAGGTGCGAAGTGGAGCATCCAATGCTGATGTCACTGGCAATACTGGAAATTACCCAGCCTTTCTGGACCTGAAACCATGCATACACTGTAATAACATTTAGCAGCTCCTAATATTTTGCTGCCCAGGGCAACTACCTGTTATGTTTTTTTGTTGCAAAGCCAGCCTTCCATGGAAACATTTCCAGCCCATGAGAAACTACATTAGGTCATTACAGAGATGTTAAAACATGGATTGCAGATGTACGCCAAAGGACCTGAAATGTGAAATACTGTACTGCTTTGAGAGTAGACTGCTTTCAGCCTTGTTTATGGCCCCCAAATGCCACCACCAGCTGTGCAGAAGGGTGAGCGTGCTGCATGAGTCAGTGTCCTCAGGCCCGTGGGGAAGAGGGAGCGTGAGTCCCAGCTGTCACTGCATTGTTTCATCAGTCCACAGCTCTTGCTCATTAGCAGTAACGGAAAGATGACAGTTTGTCCACTGCGCACCGCTCACAGACCCTTTAAAGCCATGCTGCATGACCTCAGTGACTCAATGTGAGGGGACATCAGCAAAAAAGAAAGGAAATTCCAGAGTGGGACACAATGGTTTCTAAGGCGAGATGGTTTCTGGCAGAGAGCCAGGTGCCAATACCCTGACTTAGGCATAAGTGAACGGCGTTGTTAGGGGTTCGGGTGTTATTCATTGTAGGTATGTCAGAATCTGGCCCTTATTTATGTAAACTGAAATAGGCTGTATGTTTTGATGGGCTAAGGTCTGCTGTTCCACTTGTGTGCAGGATATACAGTGCATCTGGAATAATTAATTTATTAGCCTATTGTTTCCTTCTCATGGATCAAAAGTTTTCTATTTCTAAAGCTTGTTGACTGTACTCAATATCTCTTCCTGTTTAACTTTGTTCCAGCCTTCTACATTTATTTAAGGCCTGTCTTTTTATTTTCCTGTTGAACTAAAGTCTTTGCCTGCAGTATGGATGAGTCACAGATACCRTATTTCCTCTTCTCTGAAGCACATTTACATTTCTGAGCAATTATAGCTAGCAGGGATCAGCTATATGTTCCAAAATATTCTTTTAAGGAGGAAAAGGGAGGAATAGTGATGCTGAAGTCAGGAAAAGGGAGGAATAATGATGCTTTCAGTCTGAAAGCTAAATGGCTGAAAGAGAGCAGGAGAGAGAGACAAATGAGAGAGAGAGTCTTAGGAGGGCAGCCRGATATAAACACTTATTGTGCATCATTTGATGGCACTGCATCAACTGATAGTGTTCATGTAATCAGAGAAAATCTGTCATACCTGTCAATGGCTTTTCAGGCATATCACAGGATGCATTAAAAACAAATATCAGGAGCAAAAGGGGCAAATATCCATAAAGCCTATTCTCTTCATCTGCTCCTAGCCCAACATTATCTGAAGGCTGGTTTATAATGGGATAATGGGATGTAAAGGATGCTGCCAACCCTATCAAGGCCATATGGCTCCAGAGATGTTCCATGATGTGGCTGTCACCTTAAGGTCTGCAGTATTGTACTTGTAAAACTTTTCATTTTGTCTCTGAGGTCAACGGAAAAAGAACCTCTTGTTTTATGTCCCTGGCCATTTCCTAAAGAAGCTCTTGTGTTTTTATGTTTTTATGTTTTTATGTTTTTGTTGTTCTTTTTTTACATAAAGCTGTAGCAAGCTCTCATAAACATATCTGCTACTGCAGTTTTAAGGGCAAAAGTTTACAAAAATTTACAGGGCAACTGTAGTCTCTCTCTTTTTATCCACAAATTATAGGGCTGCATGGGGCTCAATTAAGGAAGCACTATGAATATCAGAGTCAAAATCAAGTCTGTCATAGGCACTCATTGAGAAGACAGGTTAATTTCAACTGTCTTTTCCATCATATCAGAGTACTTTGTAGTCCATCAAATACTCATCTGTAATAGAGTATCTGTATAATGATCACAGTCAGCTCTAGCCCCAGAAAGAGTTATCTTGACTTTCAGTCATGACCGGAAGAAGATCACTTTGCAGCCTCACTGTGGTGAATGAGTGAATTATTCCAGCAACCTTTTGTAACTTCAGCACAAGGTAGGCTCTGCTGCTCTGCTGCTGTTTGTGTGTGCTTCCAGGAGATTTCCTAGCATAGCAGGAGGGTGCAGCTGGGAGGCTGAAATCTGCATATAGGCAGCAATGTTTCCTGGTTATCATCTCATCCTTCTTGGTGCACTTCATTATTTCACTACATAGACCTGACAATAAGCAAGATGTTGCCAAACAGCCTGATTCTATGGGACTGCACCTGCTTGGTTTTGCAGAAAACTTTAATGTTAGCAGAACAGCTGTGATTGTGGTACTGCCCTAGAAGAACTCTTACTGGGATGGGATGAAAGAAGTCCAAGCAAAGGACTCATGCCATACAGTACAGGGAGGCTCAGGTGGAGATGATCGAAGAGTCCCACACATCCAGATGCAGCTGCAGAGATGTGTAACAGGTTTCATCTTCAGGTACTGAGGACACCATGATCAAAACAAGTTTCTTGCACCCCTTGTTTCATTCCTGTTCTCAGCATTCTTTATATTGATGTCTTTGTGGCATGTAACTCAAGCTTCTGCTCTCTCAGAGACAGTTTTGGAGATGCTTGGAGAGCATGATGCCCTTTCCAGTATTATAGAGCAAGAGGCTTAGCAATTTTGTGTGGAAGATTAATTTGGAAGATGCCTGCCAAGAGCCATCATTTGCCATTCTCAGTCCCCTCTTGCTTTGTAAAAAGTGCCATAGTGCATAGTTTTTGCAAGAATTTTTAAGTGTCAGATTTTGTTTGCATTCTGCTTTGGGATAAATTCAAAGCTTTTCAAACAAGTTATTGAATTGGAAAAGATTGGCTTTCAGTTCAGGTTATCTCTCAAGAAACTGCCAGTTCACTTTAGACCTTTGGGACTTCCTGTCTTCTCCTATCATAAACTTAATCAAAATAAGCACATCTTGGAGAAACATTTTGGCTTTGACTTAATCAGTATTTTTGATGGAATGACTTTTAACTGAAAATGTCTATAGGTGCAAGGTAGCTGTATCTTCAAGATACCTYGTTACACTGGGCATTTGTTGTTAAGAGCTCAAAGCTCACAAAGATGTTCAAATGGTTTAGTACTCTAGACTGAAAGACTTCTTGAACTTCCTGCTCTATGCTAATTCCATTCTTTCYTTTCAAGTGAAAAATTAAAGGAGTGATTAACAAACATACATCTGAAATTGGGAGATCTCCTTACAGACTGTCGAGGTTGTTTTACACAGGAAATGTTTTTTCCAGTAATGGAATACAGTGATGTAATTTATAGCTGGTCAGCTATGAGGTTGCACAAATTGGACATATAACACTCCTGATATTCATTATATTTTCTGTTTATCGTAACACCATAACCTTTAGGCCAAGATGATAGTTCCCCTTGAGCCAAACTGATTTTTTCATACAGTGTCTGATCTGGTAAGAAAAGTCTAGAGTGGGAAAGGTATTTTAGCCCATTCTTTCCAGAAATAGATCAGATCCCTTAATACCACTTATCCAAAGGTTATTATCCCACCATTCAAAGATTACAAAAAATAGCAGGATGCTCAGGAAAGAGTCACATGTAGGTTCAGTGTCTCTTGTAGGGCAAGGGAGCAGGCTAGTGGCAGTGCTGGAKAGAGAGAGGGTTAAAGTTCCCCCTGCCTCCTGCTCTTGATGTATAGAAGGAAAAAATGGCTTTTCAAAGGTACTGCTTTATTTACAGTTCTAGGAGTATCACATCATTCCTAGTCAAATGATCTGCTTTACATGTTGCATTTTTTTTTATGGCTTTGACAGCATTTCATGTCCCATTGCTGGATCATCTGGCATGTGATCTGGGAGCACATGTACTGAATGCATGTGGTTTATGCACATGTGCACACACATGCATGACTTTATTGCTTGGTCCTCTTGTATTTTTGAAGGAGATAAAAATACTTTTTTAATGTGAATTGGCAAAGCAATCCTAGATAATAAGAGTGGTTCTTTTTGTAGGTGATTCAAGGTTCAAGGTTTGGGGTTTTTTTCCCCTAGTATTTAATGTCTTCATGTAAAAGACATTAATTTTCCCCTGAAAAGATTATGTTGCTTGTTCTGGTACAGTCCCCTTAGCTGCACTGAAGCAGGGTACAGTTATGATATATGACTCTTGATATTTTCTATGTCTTAAAGCACTAATATTGTGCTTCATATTGACTAAAACACAGGAGATGATAATGAATAGCTGTTGTCTGCCTCTGAGCTCACTGCTTGCATGGAGGTTGGGACAAAAAACAATCTGTTCATCTCCTAGCTTGGCTCATCAGTTTTTGCTGCTATAGCTCCATTCTTATATCTAGGCTCGGAGGTCAGGTCCATCCCTGGATTAGTCAAGTCCTAAGTGATTTGGATTCTGAAGAAGAGAAATGACAGTCCTTCTTGGGAGCAAAGAAATTAAGCTGAACAGTGAAAGCTCTGAAATTGTTTGCTTTAAAATGAAAGTAAAATTGTGTGTAGTGTCCTGATATACGGTTTTGCAGTACTAAAATGCAAAGCATTGTTACAAACCTAGGCAGAGTGCCTGTTTTTCATGCAAAAGCAAAGCAACRCAAGCTCTGTGCAGATGCCGAGGGGCAGGAGAGGCCTCTGCCCAGCAGCAGGGCTGTCCTCTTGGCTGCCAGGGCACCAGCTCTTTCCATGGTGGTGGGTGGTAGATGGAGAGTGCCAGGATTATTCCTCCCTCAGCCTGCAATTCGGTAGCCTGCTCTTCTCCCCTGCAAGACTGGCTGTGAGGGCCCCAGGAGATGGCAGGGTCTGGTTTGCTTTGCTGGAGCAAGTGACAGTCTTGAGCACGTTGGTGACAGTGCTGATAAATAATCTGGTGGTATCAGTCCTTTTTTTGAAGCTAGGAGGGAAAAGATAAGGGGGAAAAAAAGGCAGGGCTGTGGGAAATTTTGCTGGCTTGTATGAAAAGTGTTGAAGTCAGTTCTGTAAAGGGAATAGGCTAAGATGGATATAATGCTCTATAAGGTTTCACTTTGCTTCTCTTTTACTCAGGCAAAACCTGTTAAGTCAGCAGGACCCAGTAATTTCAGGGGATTTTGGATCAGGGTGATATGATCATTTGAGTCACTGACTTACATATCTGGCCCTGACCTGTAACATTTAATAGATTCTGTGCTGTGGCCTGAGTCCCTGACTGCTCAGGAAAAGCATCRGTTTTCCTCTCAGCTTCAAAAACCACTTAGTATTTTGTAGCTACCRCTCTGAAACAAGTAATAATACACAGTGAGGTGATTGGGTGGAGCCAGCAGCCCGGTGTTTATTTACACATAGTAGTTTTAAGTTTCTTGCAGCAAAATAAGTGCTTGTTACGTGGTCCTCTGGAAAGCTGGAGCCCARGAGGGAATGGTCTGTCTTGCTGAATAAAGGCTGCTTCAATCAGCTGCTCTTTGCGGAATGGAGGTGAGCCTAATCCTACTCTGTTATTGTGCAGGTTATAGGGTTTTATTTTTAATAGCTAAGAAATGAGACCCTCAATAGCTATCTAAATGTGGCACTTTAATGCACCCACATTCAGAAGTGAACCTTTGTTTTCCCTTAAAGTCAAATAACCATCAGAATTTGCCAGATGGGTTTTACTGAGTTGCTAAGCCCAAATCCCCAGTGTTCAAGTACTGTGCTCCAGTCCATTTCTACAATCCTCTGTCCTGGGTTTGGAATATTTGTGGCTGAGAATCTCCTATCCTGATATTTTTGCATGTCCTTTCTGAAATAATATTGCTTGGGATTTTACTAGGTTCTGCAGAGTTCAGGTCCATCTGGCAGTCACTRAAGTAAACAGACTGTTTCTTATTGAATAGTGCTGACAAACTCAGGGGACCAGTATCCCAGACTGGGGAACTGCTATGATTTCTTAAGGCTTCTGAATAATGAATATGGAAGTTTCTCGTGGAATGCTTCACACTACAGCGAGTCAAACAGAGTAGCTTCCCTTCTCCCTTTGGGAAGAATGAAAAAACAAACAGAATTTTCTAGTATTAATGTCTATGCTCTGACCAAGATGGGTGAGGAGAGCATCAGACCGTGAAGAAAGAGAGAGCAGATGCCTTTACCTAGAGAGAGGGGACACTCAGCTGGCTTCAAAAGGGTCTAATCCTGAGTAAAGGGCACAAATAGAAGAGGGACTGAATTGCTTAAAGGGTTATGAGCTAAGGTTAATGAATACAAAAACAAATGGAGAGGAGTATGCAGGTTTTGTTTTGAGTAATTGTAAAGCCTACTTCTTATCTCTGGGGGCGCTAAATAAAGCTGAATAGAAGGTACCCCRGGATAGTATTAGCTAAAGAAGGCAACCACTATTAGCTAAAGAAGGATGCTGAAAGTGAAGGAAAAAAAACCTGTTCCAGCATCTTCCTATCACTTTTACAGGAAGCTCACTGTTCAGGAGAAACCTGCCGAACATCACGCTAGGGGCTTCTGCAGGGGTGGTCTCAGCTGGCGCATGGCACAGCAGTGATGAATGCACATGAGACACGGCACTTGAGTAATGAGGATGGGTACCTGAGCTAAGGGGCAATATTTCCATCACCATTCATACATCATTATGTATGGGCATGTAGCCATTCTGGCTCTTCTTTAACAGACGCACTGCTTGGCTTGTGAGCCAAGAGGCTGTGACAGAAAGGAAAATTTTGTAGATGCCTGACAGTGTAATATCTGTATAACGATTTTAATAATCCATATATCTCGATACTATCTGAACACGGGATCCCTGCCAAGACCCTATGAATTTTTGTCTCTCACAAGGTGTGGTTGTGTTTTACAACTAACTTTGTGCTGGCTGGCTGCAATATGAGCCACAGCACTTAGGCCAAGTTGTAGTGTTTTCCTCAGACTCCCGGGTATTCATTAGCTGCAAAGCTGCCAAAGGACATTCCACAGTCAGAGGAAATTGAGTGTAGGTGGGCAGCCCAGAGCTCAAGTACATACTTGATGAACTCTCAGTTGTACTTATATGGGTGAGTCACACAATAGTTGTTCTATTATCAAAATCACTGTTGGGTGTGTCGTGTTCTTTTTACTTCTTCTTCTTTTTTTTTTTTGGTAACTCAAATTTCAGGTAAATGTTGCCAATTTTTCCAGATGTTTCATTTCTGAAAGGAAGTGGGAAAAAATGAAGCAAAAGTAGATAACTGATACATTTACATATGTGTCAAGTCAGCTTTAGTACTGCATTTTTAAAACATCTCTATTTTAATATAATCTGAAGCTGAAGGACTCTTGTAAAATAGACGGTCTTGGACATCCGCATTATGGATGGACCTACAGTGCTGGGGAGCAAGTGGTTTTCTAGCAGAGCAATATCACCAGTCCCAGTGACCCTCATGAGGCATATGTAAAACATTTGTGTGTTGTACCTATAGAAAATATTTTGCCCTACTCTTCAGCCCCTTAAGGATTAACGCAGTCTGATTAAGATTTTGATCTAAAAGTTGTATTATTTTTCTTATTTCCAAGTAAAATTCTTAAAGCTGAGACTTTTTCAAAAGACCTCCTATTTCTTCCTGTAAGAGTACGACACTGTGTGGCTGCTATGATCAACATAGTTTGTGGGAAATGCCTGGTATTTGCTTGTCTCTTTTCCAGCAATTGCTGTCTGTCAATGATGCTTGCAGGCAAGCCGTATCCCCTTGATGAGTAATCCAACAGAGAGTCTTCTGCCATGGCATTCTCAGGGTTCCTGTTTCCCCAGCATCTGACTCTTGGAGTCTTTCAGGCAGGGCAAGGGTGGAGCAATTCCTTAGTTTGGGTTATCTTCCATCTCCTTTCCTCCCCTCGTGATTGAAGGCTTTTAACTAGGCCTCTGAGGCCAACAGGGTCCTGCCCAGCACATTGCAGGCAGAGTCCCCATGAATCATGGGCCTGCACCAGCTAATGGTGTTTCTGCCCTAGCTGGGAAGAAATGGGTTCTAGTCAGAGACAGAAAAAGGAAGATAAAAGAAGCATCAGCAATCAGTCTTCTCTTTCCACTTGGTTACTTCTTGAATTAAGCTGTTTTAAAAACCATTAATATCGTGACAGTATAAATGAGGAGAAATCTGTTTAATTTAAATGATGTTAGGAATTTGTTCTCTACTTTGAAGCCATTCTTCCTGTTCCCTGCTTTGTCCTTCAAAGACATCCTGGAAAAGTCAAACCCCTTCACCCACCTCTCACGGTTTCCATGTAGTCCTGCTTCCTCTTCTTTTCTAAAATATTGTTTTCTAAAATATGGCCCATGGGAGCAGAGAGGCTGTAGAAATTGTAGTGCTCCCTARCTGTGAGGCAAGCTAGCAAATAGGCACTCTTCCTATCCATGCCTCCTTTGCTCTGTGAGGAAATACTGGCCCAGAGATGTTGGGGAGTGGCTCAGAAATTTAACCTCTGCAACTAAGTCTTTTGCAGGCAACAGTAACRCTGAGGAGTGGGGAGATTTGGCTTTCTCTTTCTGAAGATGACACATTTCTCCTAAATGTAACACTATAATTCTTAAGAAGGAGGCAATCTTTTTTTATTGTATGTATGAGCAGCTCGGCAGGGCTAGGCTGTACATCCCAACAGGCTAATGCAGAGCTACTGCTACTGCTTTGACAAACCTGAATCCATATTTGGGCATATTTCCTTCTAGTACTCAAGGACCATACCAGCACACAGGGAACTATTTTTTCAAAACAAAACATAACTTCATGTTTTGTGACTTAACTTCTCTTCTTCCTAAGGAAGTGAGTGTGCCAGGTGGTGTGAAGCACAGGTGCCTTCTGGACTCTGGCTTAGGCACCAAGAATCTCCCAGTTCTGTGCAAACAATGAGCTTTTCCTGACATTGTTCACTGGAACAGCTATTTCTTTCAGCATTCTTCACCAAAACCACCTTTTCCCCACTGCTACTGCAAATCAAGTTATTTTTCCAGAGGCTGCATTTCATTGGTTCAGCAACTCACATATAAACTAGTCTTTGTACTTAAATTACTGTTTTTCAATTTGAAATGAGTAGTGCCACAAAAATGTAAAACATTGTCATTTTCTGTTATTATTTCCTTCCGGTGGAACAGGGATGAATGAAACAATTGTGATAAGTAAGACTATATTATATATGCCTTTTACTACTAGCTAATCTGAATGTAAGCAGAGCACTTTTTCCCCCACAGAACAATTGTTACTACCTTTCTGGCCAGTCTGAGTCTTGAGGGTTGCATTTTGTTTGTTACCTCTTCCTGTGGTTTCAGTTTGATGTGCTGTTCCCCATTACTTCTTCAGCAYTGTGCCTTGTCTTATAGCGCTTTAAGTCATTACCCGCCTCACAGTGCCTAGCAAGGCTTAAGAACCTGTCCATGCTACTGAAATTAATAAAACCTTTTCCACCAATGGGAGTTCAATTTTATTCATGTATGCTGCTGCACATCTTGAACTCCTGCTGATTTAGCAGGACCAAAGGGCACAAAGCATCTCCAAAGCAGGCCAAAAGTGTGCACCAAACTCCTCTTGAACTATACTGGTTTGAATACTGGTCTTTTCCTTAAAGCTTGGAGAATATTTCAAGTACYTGGTATTGTACATACCTAGCTCAGTATTACATAAGTAGGAAGATAAACCTAGTTGTATATAGTCAGTGCCATGGCTTCTGTTACCAGGACAGCATAACCAAGAATGACCAGAGCCAACCATACCAGAGAGAGGTAGCCCTTTCCTACYGTCCCGCATGAGGTAGTTATGGGATAATTGTTTATAGTGATGACTTCCTCCTACTCACCATGTTTAATAGATGACTGGTAGACTTAAGCTTGCAGAGGTGCATGTATTCCAGAATTCTCAGACTGCTTTTGAGAATTAGCACTTRTTTTACTTGAGATTCTTTTCTCTCTGTGCAACTGATCCATTTGTATCTATGAAATTTTTGTCTCTGTACACTGAAACTTAGCTTAAAACTGAAAAACATAGCTCAGATGTGCTTCTTTGATGCCAAAAATGATCAGTGCTGTCACAATCCAACAGCCAAAAACAATGAGAGTGGTTGCATAGGAAGGGGAAAAATTATTAGAGAACCAAATTTCACTTCCAGTCTTCCATCAGGTGATTCATAAAAATAATGGGTAGTGGTGATAATTTTAAGAAATTTAGGGCATGTTGTCTGTGCCCCTTTCCATAAATAAAATTCAGTTTGTTTTCCACCTCATATAACAATCATGGGATCCTTCTGCAATACTTGCTGAGCATGCTCACTCATCACCAGATGAAATTCAACTGTTAGTTCAGCTTGTGCTAGCGGATTATTCAGTTATGCTGAATCCCACTCAGTGCCACTTTTGTGGCACACTGTTCATTAGACAGGGTGAATGATATCTTCTCTGTGTRTAGAAAAACAGTACTGCCTCTCATTTTCAATTGGTGTCTCATCACAGTTTCTGTGGTCACTGACACTCCTCTTGTTACCTGATAGCTTTTTCCTTAACTTTCTCACTGTCTTTCAATTATGAAAGAGTCACCTCYGCAGAGCAAAGGATCTCAGCAGATAGATTGTTTTGCCACGGGAAATGCGCACACACCATTTAGCATTTAATGAACAGACTCTGAAGAGCTGTATTTAATTCAGCACTTGAAACCTGAAGGGGGCAAAGACAGAGAAAAGTAAAATAGTCTCATCAATGGCTAAAAAAGTTATATATGATAAMGACAGAAGGAAACTGTAAGGTAAACATAGAGCTTTGTTTTTCCTGTAGCTTATTAGAAGCTTATGATACACTACAAGATCATTAGGAGAGCTAGCGTTGAATATAGTTGTGGTGGGAAACTGAGACAAGATATGGCTGTTCTGTCATCACATTACAGGCACATGGAGCCCTGTGCCACATGGGGTGACATTTGCCACAGGATGATGGAAGAGAGAGGCACAATACCCTCCTTATATTTATGCACCAAGGACTTGATGTCTGGGATTTGGAGTTTTTGTTGGATCTTTGCACTGCAATATCCTTACTCTCCATGGCAAGGGCCTCGTGCCATTCTCCTGTTTAGAAATGTCTGTGGTTCTTAACTGCTTCCTTCCCATGCCATCCTTGGCCTGYGCTCAGTTCTGTAATCCTGGAATGAGTCCTATTTCCAGGAGCTGGTACACATCTGCTGCGCTGCCCTGCGTTCTGTGCTCCTTCAGGCATGATAGTGCTCTCCTCTATATAAAAATTTTCCATTTTCCCTCAGTCTTAGACCATATATGTAGGCGAGTCTTCTGGGACAAGGCAGTCCGAGCAGTAGTTAGGCAATTTGGCTCATTGTTATTGATGTTGCTTGCCTTCCTTAGGGGCCCCTGACCTTGAGAGACTAAGAACTCCTCAGTTCCTGGAAAGCACGTTTCACTGAGATGTCTTTCAAATGGGTCATCCAAAGGGAAGTGCTCCAAATCATTAGGCTTGTGCTTTGTCTTCCCTGCTTCCTTTCACTCTGGATTTATCTTCTGCCTTTTTTTGTGCAGTTCTTTTCTTCCTCCATTTGCCATATCTTGGTCATACCAACTAGATGTCTGCCTATCATCTTTCTTCTCCTGAACTCTATTTCCTCCTATTAGTGTGCACACCTTTTGACTTTTTCTGCCTCATTAATATCCTTCTTTGTCTCACTGCTTTGCCAAAAAATATGGCTGTTTTTTCACTACACATTTCTTTCTTGTTTATGAATAAGAGTCTAGTGACTCTGTTTTTTTTTTTTTTCAATAGTTTTTTTTAATGTTTCCTCTTAGATTTAGGAATAAAGATCAGGCAAGTTGGGAAGTAAAAAGAGGAGAGATGTTTGTGTTCTCCAGCTTTTTCCTTTATTCCAACAGGAGGCTTCTTTTGACCCAGTGCAATTCCAGAAAGCTAGAGCAGACCTTGACGTAGCACATGGCAGCCTCGGTATCTTGCAGAGGCAGCATCCATGCAAAGGCAGAGATCTTATTATATAGCATGGCAACAAGGAGTAAATCAATAAATATTGTCACCAATGATGCGCAGTGATGCTATTTGGGCATCATACAAAAATTTTGAAGAAGATCCCCATCACAGCCCTGCACGTTCTTGCTGCATTGCCTGGTAAAGAGGAAAGTGTTGCTCTCATTGACAAGAATAATGCCACATTAATGTTGCAAAACTACTACAGTGAAGGTGAGTGCAGAAATATGTCCAAAAATACCTTTTTTTTTTCTTCTGAGGAATGAAAAAATGAAGAGACAAAAGATAACCCCTTGTACAAATGAAGACATACTTAACAAAGTCAGCTGCAAAATAGAAGGCAGAAATTAAAATATCTACTATAATGCAAAATTTATTTAAAATACACACATGAAGGCAGACTTTAAGTCATCTTTTGAGTTTAATGGAGCAAGAATTATTTCTTTTTCATTTTTTACTGAATAAAAGCATTTTGTCTCATGCATTTGAATCTACTCCCTTTTTTATAACACTCTATATAAAGCCAGGACATCTCTCCTGTGTAAGCAGAAGGTTCACTGAACTGTACCCTTAGATGTTTCTAAACCCTTAAAATAGAGCTTTATGTATCCCTGTAAAGAAATAGGAATGTCTTTAAGGTCCTGTTCATTCTTCTCACTTAACTTTTATCTGTGTATCTGGATGCACTGAAGCAGATGTGCTGTGAATATAGAACACACTCCTGTTTTCCTTTTGTTTCTTCTGACTAGACTGGAGCGGAGCTCTGTGTAAGGTGGCAGTAGATTTTGATTTCCCACTGCCTTTGTCAGGGTGTATTTATACCAGAATAACAGCCAAGCCATGTGTCTCTGGTCTCCAACCGTAACTCCTGTTGAGATAAAGAAAAGGGACTACTTTAGCAATTAAAATGGGAAGACATCTCAAAAATAAGGAACATCTCCATGGCTCCCAGCCCCAGAGGCTCCATATGGACTCTCCCAGCTGGGCATCTGTGGAGTTTTGGCTCTGATTCAAGAAGCACAACTGCTATGTTTCTAGGTTTCCATTTCTGCCCCATGCCTACGAGCAATCTGAATATCCATGTCCATAAGGTTTTAACACCGGTTTGCCGGAGATGAAAGATGGCCACCAGCTCCAGCAGTTCAATACAATTCCTTAATAAAACATCCACTGATATTGGCAAAAAGCCCCTAAGGAATGTATCTTCTGGAAAGACAACAATTAAAAAAGATGGCTGAGGTAATTGTGCTTGATTGAAGGGAGAAATACTTTTTCTAGCAGAAAAATAAGCACTTAAAAATGTTCGGCCAGCCGAGGACAATTATCCAGCTGGTGATGCACAAGCATAGAGGGCAGTTAATCCATTTTAAATTGCTCTTGCAGTCGGAAGAGCGACTGAAAAATGCTACCAGGCTGGCTCTTACTCTGGATGCCATAAGGACATCGGGTCAGTCTTGTTGTGCGCAGCTATTCCTTTTCCATACAGTCAATTCTCACCAAATGTATTCCGTTACTAAGGAGGTTAAAACTTTGCCAAGGTAGCCTGAGGCTTGAGAGTGATGACAGGAATTACTTTCTCACTTCCAAAGAATTGCCCGTAATACAAAATCTGATCTTCAATTTTATTTTACAGTGCTCTGCTGTTAGGGGAGCCAGCCCCACACACTGTCAGCCCACCGAAGCAGTGCAGGCCCCAGCAGGAGAAGCTCTTCCTACTGTCAGAGAGAGCACAGGCATGGCTGAATCGCCAGCAGAATGCATTGAGGAAAACAAAGCTGCTTGTTTGGTATTTTTTCCCACTGATGTATTTTAACTGCTGAGTCACACTTTTTTTCTTTTTTTTTTTTTAAATTTTCAGTGTGAAAAATGGAGAGTAACCTGGCTTTGTGTGAATGGCACACGAAGGGCAGGTAAATTTATGTAGACGCCTCCAGAACTAGTTCACCTTTTTTGTTGCTGTTGTCGTTTTGCTTTTTTGTTTTTCCAGCGTAAACCAAAACACCCATTCAGATTTCCTTTAACTGCTGTGAGTAAAAACCCCTCAACCTTGCTTATGTGTTACAAATGAGAGAAGGGAAGCTCGAGTGCTGGCACGCTATCCTCCCCAACCCACGCACATCCCCTGTGACTGTGAAGATCTGATGCTCATTTGTGCTCGCAGCATAGAGAGAGGAGCCTCCTGGTTCTCTCAGGCTTAGGGAGACTGATAAAAGCTGGGAAGGGCTGTTGTAGAGTACGGAATTACACATTACCTCATCGACATGGAGTGCCATTGGCTGGAGATAGCTGGAGGTGGGCTGCATTGTCTACCCGCTGGGGGAGTGCAGGATTTTCTCATTGTCACTTATCCTGTCTTTCAAAGGAACTGACCCTTCTAATGGATGTCATCTACCCGGGCAACCCTCCTCTGTGGAAATATCTTCTGGAGCCTGGGAGGAGCAGGAAAAGTGTGATTATAATAATAATAAAAAAAATTATCAATAGAAATGGTTTTAAAATAAATAACCCTGTAAATGCAATAAACAATCATGCATTCAGTGTGTCAATTTAAACCATCCTATTAAAATTGCTATTAAATCCCACAAAACAGCTGTAAAAAAATGTATTTATTAGAATCCACAGGACTTTTTGATTTTTAGTTTTCTAAATCTCTTTACACATCCAAAGACCAAATTATGTCAGTTTTATTCAGGAATCACTCTGTGTCATCAATTTTCAGATAAGCTCACTGCAATGATTGCAGTGAGCATGAAAAGCCTGGTGCTAACAACATTACTTATGCCTTGTGAGAAATCTGCTTACATTTATTGAGAACATGCTGTCATTTCAGGAGATACCAGGGCAGAATTTCAACACTAAGATAGGTCCTCAAAATGCTTTCTGGGAGATGAAGTTATGTCTTCTTTCTCAGACAAGGCAGGCAATGGCAATTTAAATCACCTGCTATGTGACAGCCAGATGTAAGTGGCAGAGTCGAGACTAAAGGTGGTATGTCAGTTCAAGCTCACTGTTCTTGCTGGTGGCCTTGGCTTCTCTCAGGTCTCACTTCTTTGAAATTCCTTTTGTCATAACAGTAATTCAGCATAAATTAGGAAAGGTCCACAAGGTTAACTCCGGATGAATATCATGGCCAGGTGTGCAGACCCAGCTCCAAGAGCTTCTTCAGCACCTGTGCAGTATAAAGCCATGTGCCATGGGTGTTGTGAATGGCCTTTAATCCTTGATTTCCTTTATGGCAGTTATTAACAGGGGACCGAATTCTCTCTCTTTTTGTCTCTCTAATGTCGCTTCCTTTGTTTCCTTTTAGGAGCAGCACAAGGGGAAGGGGAGCAGACAAACTGCATTATCCTGGTAATTAACTATCTCAGCAATATAGTGGCACCACAGCAGTGGTAATGCTGTGTAACAATTTGCATACATTAGTTTTCATGTCCCAGGAAAGCAATTTCTGTAGCATTTAGAGGAAAAGAAAGAGCAAGAAGAGGAGGGGGAAGGGCTGGAGGAAATAAATGCTTTCAATTCAGGCTAGCATTCAGAAAAAGGAAGAGAATGAGTGCAGCCCTGAAAGTGCGTGGTACCTTGTTAACCTGTCTGCAATTATTCCTGAAACAGCTAGCTGACAGTGTTGATGAAGTCTAAAAGATATTTGGCACTATCAAGGACATCATGATTCCTACCAGAGCTGTGAGCACAGAAGATGTCAGCCGCACACAACACTGTGGCACTGCCTCTGAAGCATGTGTGATGCTGCAGGGGCCCATCCCTACCCTTCACTACAGCCTGCTTTAGGGATTTGAATTCCGTAAAAGAAAAGTGCCCTGAGAAAAGGGGAGACCCCTAAGAACCTGCCACTTAATGAGAAGATCTTATATTGATGATGTTTTCATAGGGGAGATGGAAGCATACTCTGTCACTGCCAAACTGCAGTACCTGTCCCCTCTAGTCTTTTCCAGGATCTTCACACAAGAGGAAATGGAAATGATCTCTTGGATTCTAAAGGGAGATGAGGGTGCTCCCATCTAGGAGATGATGCAGTTGTACCTTTTGGGAACTGGTCAGAGCTGGCATCTCACTGTGGCTAGTGCTGCTGCGTCAACCCAGTCTCTGCTGCCCCAGCCATTGACCCAGGTACCCCGGTGAATTGTAAAAATAAATGAAGCCCCTACAAGACAAACCCAAAGACTATATTCTGGACATATTAGTCTGTGAGTTTCAAGAACTTTCTCATTTCAGCTCCCCACTTTGCAGCAGAGGAACACAGACAGTGCTAGTCTTGGAGCAACAAATTTGTGAAGCCTGGTTCCTTTAAGCATTGCATCCTCATCATTTAAGTCTCAGAAGAGCTGATGATGTGGAACAACTACTTTATGGGGGACCCTGTAGTCTGTATAACTCCATATCTCCTTGGACATTGTTTCTTAATGAAGCATACATCTTGATGAAGCATAGAGGACTCAGCTGGGATTGACCAAGAAAATGATATTTCACCTCTATTGAAAATACAGAAGGGGGAATGTGGGAAGCATTGTAGCCCTCTGCCACAGAAATACCTTGATGTATTAGTCATTTGAATGATTACAACATGCTTTGACAACTCTGTTGTTTAATCTATGACTAAAATAACAAGGAAAAAACAGGTTTCAATAGTCCTTTCAGCAATGAGTGCCACCACAGAGATTCTGTGAAAGACCCTGTTTTCCACAGAATAATTTGGGATACAATTATTTACAAACCTGAACTCTGAAACTACCAACACTCTGAAGGCACCTGTGAGTCTGAAGTTGGCTGCATCTAGAGTAGCTAGGAAAAGCTTCAGCTATAGTGTGCTGAAGCTTCAGCTATAGTGTGCTGAAGCTGAATATGCCAATTCTTTCCCACAGAGCAACTTCACATAAATGAATTTCCTTAGTGCTATGGGTATATGTGACCTGGGTGTCAGGCTGAGATTGCTTGCCATGAACAGTGGTCCATGCATTCAATATTTAGCCTACAGGTTTGGTACCTGCTTGTTTCTCCCTGGAAAAAAAATTTGTATAAACTTTGTGAAGTCACTTCTTGATCTTTTTCCTTTATCTTGACTTTTGGATTTCAGGCAGCTGAGCTTTTTGATTCTCCTACTGTAATACATTTTCTCTGACCTATGGAAAACTTTTCTAGCTCCTTTCTGCCTCTCTCCCAGTTTTCAAGTATCTATTCAAAAACTTAAATTTGTCTGCAGAGTTCTAGCACTGATTTTGCCGGTGGCACATACTCTGATAGTAATGTCTACTCATTCTTCCCTTGCTGTCTTCTTGAACAGTGTCAAATAATATGGAAATTAAAGTAAAATTTCTTTCTTGTAGTTCCAAGTATAGCTGATTATGTGAAATCACATGGTGTAGATTTCTCAAAGTAGAAAATGAAAATATAGTAGATAGGTAATGGAAACAAGACAAGAGGCTAAAAATAGCCAGCTATTCTAGAATAGCTCTGAGAATAGCTCATTTCCCATATGTCTAAACTTATTCTTAGGTTAGTAGTTTACTGGATGATCTCATGATGTACTTCTCTCAGTCATTTCTCAATTAAAGGAAGTGTAGGAGGATAAAATCTGATCTTCCCTTATTTCAGGGCACTAGTCAACTCTGCACTTTCTCTGTCTACAACTTTGCTAGGATTTGCACTTATACACATTATTGTACAGCCGTTAGCTGTTCTAGTTATCCAATCTTTTATCATTCCAGTGATCTGTGAAGAACATGGGTGGAATTTTCTCTTCAGAGGAGATGTTGACCTGGAGGAGACGTAGAGCTTGGAGTGCCTCTGTATTGCTAATTTTATGACCACCCGCTTCTCACACAATTAAACACTACTGTTTTATCACACTGGCAGTGATTCACCTACACTGCTTTTCTAAGTATGAAACCAAAGGACTCCAGTTTAGGATCAGAAACAAAAGCTACAAGCAAATGCTTGGGAACATGTGTTCAAAAGCTGAATCTTCTACTCCAAAATGGATCAGACACATTTCCAGTAGAAGTTTTGGAGAACTCTCATGAGAACCAAAAATACAGTTCTTCTGAAAATCCAGCCAAGGAACAGCAGAACAATGAACCAGAGGATTTCATAGCTTAATTAGCTGTAGTGAGGAACAAAGCTGATTTACTAAATAAATAAATAAATAAAGCAGGACAAAATTCTAGAGTCTGAAATTGAATGTGTAACCAGGTATGAATGCTTACGTTTACAACAGACCAGTGGCTAGTTTAAATAGGCTAGTGGTTTATTCCTGTTCTCACTGTAACCAATGCAAAAGACTCAGGGAAAAACAAGGCTAGTAGCCTCTGAATTACCCCTTAAAGCAGAAGTCTACAGACACAGATAAATGTACATTTTTAAATAGGTGAGGCTGCACAAAGTAGTTACAATAAAAGTTGATCAAAGAGTTCTAGCCATCTTTTCTTGCTCCCTATTTTTACTGATTCTTTGTAGATACCCTAGCTCTTATTTCTCTAGAGCATAAGAATGAGGGCTGTGATCCAAACAGACTATTATTTATTACAATCTGTAGTGGGAGTGATGACAGCTGTTGATGGTAGTTTTTCATTAACAGTTAAGTAAAGCCAATAAATGTTGTAATGCAGTGTGCAATGGCAGATGGCAACCTAGGGAGATTCTACCCCAGCCAGTGTTCCATGTTCATCTCCACTTTGAAATACCATGTAAATACAAAAGAGTTTTAAAATGGACCACCTGTTCAGCCACCTTATTCCCATGTAACTTCTATGTGTCTGAAAATGTAATTCAAGTGCAAAGAGCTTGGATAAATTTTTTTGTTCTTTTGGTTAGCACTAAAAGAAGGAAAAAACATCCATTTCTATTCACAGTATGGCTCTTACCCGTGGTGTAATAACCAACCTGTATTATGCTTGTTTTCTATGCAGAATGGGGTGGATGCTTAGGTCTTGCATAAAGCACCAGCCCATGCTGAAACTTGAACTTTTACAGCTTTTTCTTTTTTTTCTGAAATCAGTAGTCTTAGGATAGAAATACTTTCCACACTTTATTCTTTATGTCCCTCTTGTATTTTCTCTTGCAAATTTGCTCATGTTTCTCATCAGTTAGCTTCATGTTTGTATT
Organism: Nothoprocta perdicaria; assembly: GCF_003342845.1. Classification (NCBI taxonomy): domain Eukaryota; kingdom Metazoa; phylum Chordata; class Aves; order Tinamiformes; family Tinamidae; genus Nothoprocta; species Nothoprocta perdicaria. The sequence goes on from NW_020455171.1 coordinate 877,416, forward strand.
ATAATGCTTGTGTTATATAGGCCAAAACGATGACTTCACACAGAGAAGTCTGACTGTTTGAAATAGAATAATCTGAAGGAAAAAAAGCAGTATTTGGTTCTTGAATTTCAGTGATAATAGCATCTATTAAATCTTTTTTTTTTTTTTCTATGAAAATCATAGGGCTATGATTATTGGCAGAAAGTGCTTGTTGGTGCTATCAACTGTACTATTTTGGATACGGTCATGGTGACTGGAATAGAATCTAGAGAGGTGTAATGGGCTCACAGACATTGTATGTTGTCTATTTAATGCTGGTTACTTACCTCCAGCATTGTGATTTGCATATTGAAGACAAAAGAATGAATAATGGATTGGACCAGCATACAAAATTAAGTAGTACTCATCTCTGCTATTGGTCCTTGCCAATGTCTGAATCAGTAGCTATTAAGAATAGCAGTGCATATAGAGACCCCTCCTGACAGTATATAGTTAGGTTATTTGATGCCTACAGCATTATTGCTGTTAAATAGTGAGAATGATACTGTGCCATATTTCCAAGTGAATGCACAAACTTCACGAGTCATAGTCATAATCTGAAAGAAGGGAAAGAAAGCCTTTTTTTGGTGTGCATATACTTCAGTGTCTCAAAATTTAAAGCAAAACGATGAAAAACATGAAGTCAAAGTCCAGGAAACTCTTATACTGATGCCCATATGAAAAATAAAGTTAGTCCTGAAAAGTAAATTAAGCTCCTGTAGTTTAATCCTAGTTCTCCAAGACAGGAGCTACTCCAGCAGTGCCAAGGTATAGCTCTCACACTCCAGTTGCTTTCATTTCTCCTGCTTGGTAGAATCATGACAGTTATTGAAAAATCACTATAAACAGCAGTCCAAACAAAAGGCATTGGCTGTTTTCAATACAACAGACACCTCTTGGTAGAATCACTACAAAAGGTGCAGTTAGATGTAAGATGTCATAACTGGCATTCCGCCTTAAAGACTAAAATAAAATTTTTCTAGTCTCCCTCAGTCTCTTGCTGCAGGAGAAATGGAGAACAGCTGCATGTAATGAAGACAATGAACAAACTAGGGGGTATATGGGCCACTACATTATATCCTGAAACTTCTGCTTCTTGAAGCTTTTTGAAAGAGGTATCTGTATGTGCTCTTCTTTCTCTTAGTTCTTTCCAAATACTATTTGTTGCAACTTTGCCATAAGTGGGGAAAGTATCTCTGTTTACTTTCTACTCCATGGAAAAAAAGGTGCTTGATTCAGTGCAGAATGGCCAAAGACTGCTAATGCAAGAGTTTTAAGTGGCCAGGAGAGCTGCTGGAATGCTGCAGCACTCTGAGAATCCTAAATATGGGAACACGGCAGATCAGTTTGGCCTCAGTGATACGAGTGCCATCAGGAGACCTGAAATGCCATCTGAAAGAAATACACAAGTACAATTTTTTTTTCTACACACAGTTCACCAAATGTCTTTGTCTGTCCTCATCTTCTGATGGTTGAAGAATAATGCCAACTGTTTAGGAGTAGCTCAACTCAGTGTGGTAGCTCAAGTGTTACTACAATCAAATTCTGTGTCCTTCGGCTTTGAATATGCAGTTCTCCTAAGAAGATGGATTTTTCTGTGCCCATTAAATATGAATCTAAGAAATTATCATTTTCTGATGGCTGTTATGTTAAAAAAAAAAAGTAGAAAAAGTTTCAGGAATGACATTTTTAAAACTAAATAGTGAAAACAAATAATCATTTTTCTTATTAGGTGGACCTTTGGACCTTTGAAAGACATTGTTAATCCAGGTTGGCTACACACAGTCTACAGACAATACATTGACCTGCTTGTGACTGTCTTTTAGATAAAACCTTATTTTCTGGATAATAAAATTTCTGGATGATAAAACTGGATAGATAAAACCTTATTTTCACAGATACCGTGTGGAGGACATCACTGTCATAAGAACTTTATTTTTGTCCCTGGTTGATGAAATTATTTTTGTCCCTGGCTAATGAAATTCTTTTATCACCAGTCATCTTGATATACTTCTATTCGCAAAAAGAACATATATTTTATTTATTTATTGTTTTCTCAAGAATTTCGATGAGAAAACAGAAGTGAATTTTCTGTGAGAAAATAGTATTTTTTTTTCTCCTTAGCAGGCTGCAACAACATGATGCAAAAAAACAGTGCCTGACTTTGTGCGTAATTACAAACAAAATATCTGCACTCTCAAATCAAAAGGGACATCACACAAGTGCAGAAAGTATCTCTTTGGGAACTACCTACGCTACATGCACAAACGATTAAATTGAAACATCTGCAGATCTGTGATTGCAGCCCAGGGATACTATTGATATGACTCTAATCCATAGCACTTGCTTTCAAACTGGATTGGAAACAAGTTGAGCACTTGTTCAACTGTCCGGAAGAATGTTCCCATCTTTGAATCAGATCTCAAATTMTTATTTTTTTTTTCTAAATTTAAGAAACAAATGACCCTCCTGTCAATTTCTATTACAATTACATATTCCCTTCATAGCTGAAAGCCTCATCATTATGGTTAACATCCGTTGAATGGATCCTAAGAGAAGGTTTCCCTTTTTTTAGCCAGCATTACTTCCTTCTCGCATGCAGCTCATATGCTCTTCTTCCCTTGGAACATCTGTATGAAATCTGAGAGTTAGCATCAAATGCACACAGTAATTTTAACCTCTCTTTCCAGCCAGCTTCCCAGTGCTCAACCACACACCAGAAGAATAGCACATACCTGACCACACATGTGAAGTCAAGATATGCCAGGCTCCCTGCAATCCATTTGCAGCCTAACAGCACGTAGTAGGAGGTTTGCTGATTTAAGTCCATTGACAGAGCTCTTGAGTTTACAACTGCCCCTGCACAATTCCTCTTCTAGGGCTTCTGATTTGGCTTAGGAGTGATGAGGGGGAGAGAGAGGGAAGGGGTTGTCTTGCTTTTTGTTTCCTCAGCTGGAGAGCTCCAGCATGCCATTTCCTTCTGTGTCGCTCCAGTCTCCAATCAGGGTCAATTATGATAGCACATTATATAAATATTAAAGACAATCGTAGAGCTTTAATTAAAGCCAACTTTATTTCTTTCCCTGCCCACCCCCACTGCCTCYCTCCCTCCTCCCGATTTAGTCAAGAACACAATAAACTTAATCAGCTGCCCCGAATTATGCATGCATTAGCCCGTGAGATTCGGCAGGGCAGGGATTCTCAAGGACAAAGGAATATACTGAGCTCCAACATCTCACTTTGTTTGCTCCAGCCATCTTTTGTGGTATGCCATGGGAAAAATTCTAATGAGGCTCTCCATGTTGCCGAAAAAATCCCTGTCGGAGGCAAGGCAGTCTTGGCTCTTTATTTTCAAGATAGGAGCATTCTCTGATCCTGTCCTTCTGAGGGGAAGGAAAGTTGYCTTGCTAAAAAAGTGAGCGTTAAGATAGAGACTGGAATGGTGTTGACTACCATCAGTCTGTAACAGGGTTGCTTTTCTGGAATTAATTTTCTTCCCTTCTCACAAAACTTTAAGCCTTTTGGCATTGTGGCACACTGAAAAATATGTGCTAGTCTGCATCTGTAAAATAGTTTCTCTGGTATCTTCTTTCATTGTAGATGGATTTGTTTGTGCTTGTCACATTTTTTTTTAATCAGCTATAAAGCTGAGCGTGTGACAAAATCTTATGCTTCTAGGGAATTTTTTGGCACAGAGGCGATTCAAAAGAATTTGCTAACCCCCTCTCCCTGTAAATCTCAGAGYTAGCAAAACTGTTCAAATTCACAGGGCTTCACGAAGGAGAAACGTGCTGTCCTTCCCATTTACCTCTAGGAGGGGAGACTGCAGGCTCAGTGGTGCCTTTCTCTGAAAAAAAAAAMCCCAAAACAACAAACAAAACCTCTCTTTCTTGTAGGTTTCCAGACAAAATGATTTTCATGGCTGCGTCTCATCTGTCTTTGCTGCAACTTGGGCAGCTCTGCTTGATGCTACCCATCTGCAAAGCAATGTGTCAGACACCATTTGAAATGGCAGCGTACTCTGGGTTAGCCTGGCTTTGTAGCTCCAGACAAATGAATTGCATCCTTCCTTGCATGGAAAGCTACAGGTCAGACAGGAGCAAGAATTAGAAGGGAACATGGGAGAGAGAAGCCCCTTGCCATGCTCCCTGCAAAAATCCTCTCAGGTAGCAGCTCAGACTCAGACTGGTTTCTTTTGGGCTGCCTGAGTGTTGTGGGGTGAAGCTGTCATCTTGACTGTGTGCCATGACRGCAGGATCTGGGCCAAATGGCTGTGCATGCCCACTAATTGTGTCATAACTCACTGCTGTTTGCGTGAGAGGGTGGAAAGAAAGCCCTTAAAATTCAGTCTTCTGGAAATATTTGTGCCAATTTATAACAGCCGTCTCAATTTAGAGGAGAAGGAGTGATTGGAAGGACTGATTTCTGCTGGTATCTGACCAGCTTGCTCATCAGCCATGGTTTAACAGTACTCAGACTCTGTGCCTGCCCTGTGCTGGAAAGCACCAAGAAGAAAGGTAGGAATCTAAAGGATGATGTAATTTAGTCTATTCACGTTAGCATTCACGTTTGATTTTCTCCATATTGAAGATAGATATTTTTGTATCTGCAACAAAGTGATTTGCCAAGATAAGAATGAAGTGTATAGGATTTAACACCTTTCCTGACAAATTATAAGCTGTTAAGAAAAAAATACTTTCTGTTTAGTTTGACCTTTATGGCGTGGTATGAAGAAATGTTTTTTCCAGTACTTCTGCCCRTGGATATGAATGGCAGGAATGCCGCTCCTTGGAGGTCTGAGGAGCCAGCCAAGGGCAGGACCTCATGGTGGACCTCATCGAGGCAGGAGGACTGCTCTGGAATAGCTCAAGCAGGATTGCAAATTTCTTTGCAATCTCTGCAAATCAGCTTGGTCAGCAGAGATGAACCCACAGCAGTTCCCCAAGCAAAGCTGCAACCAAAGCATCGTATATGTGGATTATAATTACTTCCTTTTTAAAGGTCTTTTTTTTTTCAGTCAAGGAAAGGAATATACTAATTACTGTGATCTAACAAGTTATTTTAACACTAGTGTAATTCGTTTTACCTGTGTTATGGTTTAAGTCCAAGTTTATGAATTCATACTGTTTATTTGTACACATATTCAGCATCCTTTGCTGAGATTGCTATAATGAACCAGGATATATTACATTCATCAGCATAAAATGTTGGCAAATAAGAACAAATGGAGAAGTGAATTTGAAAGCAGAAAAAAGATCATTCAACTATTAAAATTAGTGAGTCTAAGCTGATTTTAAGCATATGATCAATAGTGTGTTTTACATTCCTTTACCCAATAAAGGGCTTGTTTCCTCATCAAATCAAATAAAATACAACAACTACAAATACTAACTAATAGAACTAATTCTTTTGAAAATCTTGTCTCCAGATTTTAAGCATCTGGTATTCAGTGTTTGCATGTAATCTTCTCTTTCAGAAGAAAGATAGACCCTTTTATCAGGTTGGCCATCTTATTTTCATGGAGCAATCTTTAGAGTTCAATTGTAGAGAAGAGAAACTCTTTCTCAGTAATAAAGTTGCAAATATTCTGCCTTTTAGATTTGGCAGTGCTGGCATGCCGTGCCCATTGTGTAATGTATTAAACTGTTACTTGTTTGGGTGTTTAATTCTCAGTTCTTTCGCTTGCAGGACTAATGCACTGGAACTCAAAGGATTTTACATTATTTACATTATTTACATTATTTACATTATTTACATTATTTACATTATTTACATTGTGTACATTGTGATAAACCAAAGTGTGTACTGAAGGAAACAAAATGCATTTCCTGAACCTCTGGACAAAAGTTACCACAACAGCTTTAGTGCAGTTTTGTTAAAGAGGCTAATGAAAATAATGCAAGGGAGAATTGTCCAATTAAGCATTGTATATTTAGAAGGTAGAAGTGTTCTTCGTGCTCCCAAATAGTTTGTTGAGTAGATCTTCAATCCCAGGTGGAACTAAGAAGCAGCTGTCTCATAGGGTAACTGCAGTGGTGCTGCAGGTATAAAGGGAGACTAGTGAGTTGCACTAATAGAGGTTAAAGAGGTGTGGGTGGGTGTACACACACACACACACACACACACACACACACACACACACACACACACACACACACACACACACACACGTGCATGTGCGCATGCATTGCAGGGGTATATGTATGTATGAAAGGAAAAGGGGAGAGCAAATTGCTATGTGATCACATAGCAGTTCAGATGAACCAGTTCAGATGAAAGAGAAAGATAATTTAGAAAAAAAGAAAGGTAAATGCCAGGCCTGCTGCACAGTATGTTATTCCATGTCACTAAATAGCTAAGAATGAAGCTAAACAGCTATCAATGCTAACAAAGGTAAACAGCTAAAAACGAAGCTGACCAGGGACAATTCCAATAAGGCACATGTAGGCATTGCCTCTGAAAAATGGTTTATTAAGAAAGCTTGCAATCATAAAATGTTTTAACTTGCAGAGAAGCCCCTTCTCACCCACAAAAGGAATAGGTTCACACACAGAATGCAAAGGATATGTAACTGACTTTTCAAAACTTACACTATCTGTTAAGGGAAGGAAGAGACAAAGGAAAAGTGTTTGAGGCATTCAGGTAGTTCTTGCTAGGTCCTAACATCAAGCTTTTGGGAAACTAGGGCAAGATGCCCATTTTTAAATCAAAGGACTTTGCCTTGCTGCAGCGCACTGGTGAGAATACAGTGAAAAGTTAGTGATGCTGCTAGGGGAATATAAAGTATGTTGCTTTTGCATTTTCATAAACCAAGAAGGCAAGAAACATGTAATGCTAGTACAGGCAAATATGGTGTGATTCTTAGACCAGTATTTTACAAGGGAAGGAAGGGGTGGAAGGAAGAGAGAAGAAAAGGAGGAGAAGGAAAGGATTCTGTTGTGGAAAGAAATCTCTGTTGGAGATTACATCAGATTTTAGGGTCTCTGCTTTTGAGATGGTACAAGATATGGCCTGGCCTTGAGCTTGCAACAAGAAAACATGCAACAAAGGCACATTTCTATTAAACTCTTAGATTCTGCCAAAACTTTGTGTTTAAAAAAAAAGAGCTGCCTCTGCTGAACATACTGGTTATGGAGAATCAGGAAATTCTAACAGCTTCTCTTTCCCCACCCTCTGTTCTGCTTGTAAATTAGATTTTAAAACAAATCTCTTCCTAAATTGTCTGATGCTGCATCTTAATTATTCCTCTCTTGGGACTACTAATACAGGTCCATCATCTTTACTCTAGCTTGATAGAATTGCTACCAGCCATGTAACATCAACCTGAACAACCTCCCTTTTCAGTCAGTAAGAAAATGGAGCTCTAGATGCAGTCTGCATTTAAATTAAAGTTTTTCCAGACATTTCAGAGTGCTCCTGACCAAGAAGATCCACATCAATCTGATGCAGTTCTAGGTCTCTCTGTTCTCTGTGGTATAAAGGTCCCACTGATGCAAGCAGTGCAAAATTTYGAGGGGAAAGTAACCAGTCTGAGCACTCAGTCTTGCAAATATAAGCCTTCTTTGTAAAGAAAAGTTTTGAAATATACTTGCAAAGGAACAAAATATTGAGCATTGAGATTAACTGTCTTGACACTTCAGTATCACCCCTATTTGAGAACTACAACTACAATATTTGTAGGTCTCACAGAGTGGTTCTCTGTATCCAGAGACTTTCATTGCTGGCTAAGCTTCTTATGTTTCTGAATCACAGACAAATATGTCCACGCTGGGCGAATTAGCTGAACATGTGGCTCATCAATATTTGCATAGGAGACCTTTATAAATAACCCATCAGATTTCCACATACGTTTGCTAAGCTTACAGTTATGACATCCACCACAAGCCCCAAGAGCTGTCCTTTGGAAGCAGTTGATGGAGCAGATTTGTACACTGCTTACACTGCTTTGAAAAAAAAAAAAAAAAATGCCAGCCTTTATCTGCTTTGGTGTCTGTAAAAGCTGCCTTTGGAATTACTTTATTGTGTCACTGCCATGCTTCATTGCTTTCAGTTATGTGACTTGGCTGTTTGTATTAAATGAAAATGCACTAGTCAATGAATAGGATCCTTGGATTTTAATGTTGCCAGTGCAAATGAGAAAATTAGCTTCTGTTGTCACAGAATCTCCCAAAACAATCCATGAATTGCTTATCATTGTACAGAATAATTAACACGAATTTATGCTGTGATTTTGCATATGTGGATAAGTATCCTTTCTTTTCCAAGTGTCTTGCAGATCTTTGTGATTTTTTAGTATGACTATCTTTTCTCTTAATGCAGAGAAAATCCAATCCTGTAATACTTCCTTTGATAGAAGGCATGTAAAGGGCTGCACAGCTGTAAACCTGAAGCCTCAGACTTGAAGGCAGTGGCATCATTCTACCACTTACAGACTTACTTATTTGGAGTCTTCTCAGTGATGCTGAATTAAAACTTTCTCTGCGTATTTGTATGTGTGGCTTAACACCACTACTGTCTTTCTGCCCCCAGATTGAAATTGATGTGCTGATTCTTGATGATTGCAGTAGCACCTCCTGCTGTGTGCAAAGCTGATCAAATTTATGTGCCCTTCCTGTTGATTTCTGTTTACAACCTGTGAAGGAATTCATAAACTTGCCGTTAGGTTAGAGGAAATGTGTGCGTGTGTGAAGAATGGCACAACTCTCTGAAAATAACTTTAAGTAACTCTTTTTTTTTCTACATAATCCTCTGAAAAGTATGCCCCAAGGGAGCATCTCTAATGTGTCTGGGAGGATCTCACTGACTTGACAAACACTTGTGTGAACTCATTGAACCCTCACATTGATGGGTTGTTGGTGGCTTTTTGGATGCACCACAGCAAGAGGGATTTTTATTATATAGGGATTAAAACTGCAGACATTCATAGGGAATTCCTCTCAGGGAACAACTTGGAGAGGAAATAGACATGTCAGTATTTTGGCAACCTCATGTTGCATCTCTTAACTGCCAGAGCCGGGGCATATCACACACACGTCATGTGAAGTCCAGGCAGCTTCAATACCCTGCCTTGGGAAAGGAGTCTGCAGTCTGAGAGGACCATGAGACTGAATCTCCTGACAGCAAAGATCTGGAAGGGATGAAAACCATGGCTTGCCTAAAGGCAGTCTTGATGGGGTGAGAGTAATGGTAACTTTGACATTTTAAGGAATTCTTGTGGCCTCTAGCAACATTTCTGCTGACATCAGAACCACTTTKCAGAGAACACATTGGAAAGAACAAGCAACATTTTCTTGTTCAGCGCTTTGTCGTGCAGAGAGGACTCATCCCTTCTGAGGAAAGGATCATACAGTCAAAACTGAACTTTCAACTGAAGTATCTTTACTGCCAATGATTGCTATGATATTAAATATGACTTGTCCWGGACCAGGAAGAGACAAACTTCAGAGCCTGAGAGGCAAGAACGTAAAACTTGCATAATAAGAGAATCACAGGTTTTGAAAACTGCTAGATTTAGCCATTGGCAGGTACTTTTTAGCATAAAAGTTAATATAGATACATGAAATATATGCCCCAAAACATGCCCATGTTGGCACACCAACAATTAAACTGTCTGGTCAGTTAATTACTTGCCAGGAATTGGATCCCTGCCTTGATCCATTGTAGTTTGCTACTGTTGTTGTAGCCACTGCAGCATCTTAACTGGCTCCTTATCTATCTTTTCAGCCACACAYGACTGAGGCACAGCCAGGTGACTTCTGGTCTTATCTGGCTAGATATTCCTTATATTGGCCAGAGATTCCTCTTGTCTATGGCAGGGGTGCTGCGTAGCCCCTTGATGCCTTTGTTTGCAGGTCCCCACTCCCAGCATGAGTCCATGCCCTCCTCACCCAGTTGCCAGGCCTCTGCACAGCGCAGCAATGAGTAGTCCCTGGTTTTCCCCCTTACCCTGGTGGAGCCTATATGTGCCTTTGGAGAGACACCTTGATGCTTCAGGCACTCACTTCCSTTATGCAGTTTCCCTACATGCTCTGCTTGGAGATGCCATGTACCAGCAGCATGCAAAGGGATGGGTGATAATGCCTGGCGGCAGCCCAGTCATCCCAACATGTGACGGGCTGGATGAGGAGAAGCAGATAAGGACCTTTGATTTACCAAATTGCTGCTGGCAGCCTGGGAGRCGAATTTTAGCCAGGCACTGTTTTTAGCCTGGTTCTCATCTACTGTTTGAATGCGACATGATGTTAAGTGGGATGTGCAGGGCCAAAAGGCAGCCAGTACTCTGCAGTAGGATTTCTCTCACTGTGTTTCTCTAACTTGACCATTGCTTCCAGCCAAATTACTTTCTTCATGTTTTATAGAAACTGCCTAGATCTGCCCATAAGGTCTAGGGAACAGTTCAGAGATTTATTATAAAAGGTCAGTTAGGCACAATTCACTTCAGGCTTCAGCACACTTAGCTGTAAACTCCAATAATAGCCCTTGTAGGGGTGCAAGACTTGTTGACAGGTATGTCTGGCTAGCACTGCAGTTGAAGCTGTCGTGGCCTTCTCTAGCAAAGACATCTAGGAGGCTGAATAATGAGCTTAGCATTCCTGGAAAAAAAAATTGATTTTATAGAAGCTGTAGTGCAGCTTCATGGCTTATTGCCACTGAGGAAGATGTGATTTACAGGGGCCTTTGAGCAGGTAAAGAGTAGGTTCTCTGCCAGTTTGAATCTGTATTTCTCTAATAGGTAGGGGAGAAAAGGCACTTCTATTTCCAATCAAGTACTCGAGCATTGTGCTGGCTGAAGTAGACAAGAGGATGCAGAAACTTGCATCTGTCTTTTCTATGGGTTGCATAAATATTGCAGCATGTTGTATAAGAAATGTGCAGCTCTGAAACTAATATACAGGATTCATCTTTTCTTTTCAAAGGACTATTAATAGTAAATCAAAGATCAATTTAACTTAAATGGAGTGCGGGCGCCTGCTCTCCCTTTAGAGCAGAGCATATGCATGTCATAAGTCAGCTCGATTATTGCGATGATACAATTACAAGCATTGTGGCTTGCAAGTAAACTCCACCAGCATTTTCAAGGTGGAAAATCCTGTAGTATCTTAAGCTGCACTATTTGGAGTTCATAGAAGACTTGATATTAGTGGAAAAACAGAAATGTTTCTGCTGTCCACTGAGACTTGACTGTTTGATAACAAAGGCAAATCTGGCAAAGATCCAGGACAATGAGAAATTCCAGTTAAAGAGCTTTTGCTTTTTTTTTCCTTTTCCAAGAAACAAAAAAGTAGATCCCTGTCAGACCACATCAATGCATCTTTCTCTGGGCTAATGAGGAGACCGCTGCACCTGGGAAACCTTGGCTGACTTACAGAACCAAGTTCTGTGTATGCTCCTGCCGGGCTTCTACTGGTTTGCAAATACCTCTTCCCTCTATGCTCAACTATACCTCCATACAATCTTTGAAAAGACCACCAAAATCTGTGGTGCCTTCGGACTGACTGAATGAAAGCCTGTTAGACAATGAAAGCCTATTAGCCAAATGGTGGAAAGAAATRACAAACGGGGGACTAATTACATTCTTCAGATGAGATCCTGTTTAACATGYTGACAATGCTGTCACAGGAAGTTGGTTGCCAGGAGTGGTCATGGTTTCRGATTGTTCCTTTTTGTACTACATGAAGATGTATTGTGTCAGGGTCTACCACGTGCCTGAAGAATGCCACTTTCTTCCCCGAACCTCTGAGACACTGACTGATATCCAGCAATTGAACTAAATTGTTTAGTTATCTGGCCCCTTCATTTGTGTCAAAGAGTCTAGTAGTGATAACAGTCCATTTTTAAGACACTTGCTTCTCTTGTGTTGAATATTTATCAGGGAGTTGTATTTAAGCAATTGAATTTTCAGCTTTTCTTGAAAAAAAAATATTCAAGACAGGGAGACTCTGTATGTGCATTTTTGTGCTTCATGTAAAACAAACTTTATGAATAAAACTTTCAAAAATAYTTTTGTCCTGTTTTCAATAAAATATATACCTCTAAAGATGAGCTTTGGTAGTGGGTCCTACTGGTTCTGTAGGTATGGTAGCACTGGCGGGTCCAGGCACTGCAACCTGAGATGTGAGAATCACAAGTTGAAATGTGTGCCTCTGAAACCTGCCAGGAGATGCCTATTCCCTCTGATACATAAATCAAGGTCTTACACTTTTCTGTAGACTGAGAACATAAATTCATGGGGRTTATCTTTCCTTTCTTGGACAGCCATCAAATTGGACAAGGTCACAAATGTCTATGTCCCATTCTTCTTTGCTGAGTAAAGCTTGAGTAAAGCTGTGCATATACAGCAATTCTGTGTTAGTGATCACAACAAAATATGTCCATTTAACRCTATAATTAACAACCAGAAAGCTCCTGTCTTAGATCATGCTAAGTATACCATGGCATTTAGATAGGGCAAGAAATTATAGAAGGAAGGCCACCAAGAGTGATGCTGCTAGAGCCGGGTAAGCAGCTGGGGGCAAAGTAGAAGAGGGTATTTCAGTTGCTGCATAGGAACATGGAAGGAAAAATAATTTTACATGGAATAAAACACTGTAATTGGGAGGATATTTTGGTTACACTCTTATTCTAAATTCACATCAGCACCACCACACTATCAGCTGTTGAGGCTCATGGGGACATCAAAGATAGGAGACAACAATGGAAAATATGTCTCACAAACCACTTTTGAAAGAGAAAAAGAATAGGAGGAAAGATTATGAGTAAATATAGAAGAGAGCTGAGGAGGAAGAGAAACTCATGCAGCAAGGAAGGGAACACTGTGGACTTTGTAAAATATCTGAGAGTATAACTCAGAGTCATGGAGAGACTGGACGAGGAGACAGCATCGGGATGCTTTATTGTTCTGGTCTGAGCTGTGTTTACTCTTGCATCATATAGAGTATTTGTGCTACAGCCTTTGGAAAGGCTGTGTACTCTTTGCTTCCACTTACAATGTGGCCTTGAAAAGGTAAATACAAAGTTGTCCTGCCTTGTGGAACTAGGCTATTCATCCCTTTCTGCGCCATCCATTCCCTCTGCCTGCACCACTGTTTGTGTGGCTGTGTGGGGATCTGCCTGGAGGGACCAAAGACTGACCTGGGGAGAGAAAGATTCTAGCAAGATCGGTTTCCTGATCTGGTTTGTGGCAGCTTAGAGCATCCAATGTGTATGTGATATCATCGGGATATACCATAATACCCCTCACAGGGTATGGAAACTTACTGGTGAGAATGCATCTGCTGCTGGGATGGTAAATGCAGCAGAAGAGGTAGAGAGACAGCTGGACTTGGCATTGTCTTAAACTTTTGCATCAAAATTTGCCAGAGGGTGTTTTCAGGAGCCTTGATATATAGCAGATATTGTAGGTGCAACCACAGAATCATGAAATAGATGTCAAATACAGAAAAAATGGTGACAAGTGAAAAAATGCTAGCAGGGACTCATGTTTACATGAGTTCTTGAGTGATTTTTTRTTGCTCAAGATCTACTCTGAAATGCTGTCTTCTTACTCTTTCCACTGTAGATAGTGTTGCTTTTATTTGGTATTATAAATGATATATTTTTATTCTCTGGTTCAAGCAGAATGCAGTGTTTTTTCTTGAAAAAATGTTTTTTTTTCTTGCTAGATGGATTACTATTTTGGTTCCACTCAGCTAATGTTATATATTTCATGGGGTTTTGTTCTCTTTTAAAATTTGTGGGACTGAGATTGGTTTGTTATTCATGTATAATATAAGCTGACAGGAGCTCTATTACAGGAGTATGATTATACAGAATAATTCATACTTTCTTTTTTTCTTCTAGGCAAAGAGAGGCAGTTTCAAAGTATGTCTGTTTGAAAGTATGGCTGTATTTATTCGCGCTCCTTAACAGGACTGAACTACTAGGTAATTTTAGGGTCCTGAGGGCACTGACAGTTGCTCTGGTCATTTTCTCTCTCCAAATGTATATGAGAGGAGTTCCTTTTTCTTTTTTTCCAACTGAATATATTAAGAATAATATGTTGTTAGAGGGAGCAACATTCTATGGCTAGGAAAATATTGCTTAGAGGAATGAACAAAGGAAGGAGATGCTGACCTAAAACATTAGCTCTGTGATCTCATATTCTTTCTTGCTGTAAAAACAAGGATAAATATATCTATATTCTCAGAAGGAATTGGAGGAATCAAATGTTTTACAAAACTTGTTGAAAATGAGTGTGGCAAAAAACCTAGAAATTCAAACTAAGAACCACTCCCCCCAAATTAATTTCTTAGAAAAATGGCCAGATTCAGTATAATCCAAACTAGATACTAAAGTGTGTTAAATTATTATGTTCATTTTAGCAGAAGAAGCAAAAGATTTTTAAAAAACAAGCTCAAAGCACTTCTTTTCCACATTCTCAAAATGTTTCTACTTTCCAATTTGAAATGGTGTTTTGTTCTGAAATTTACTTAATTTTAATTTTCTAGGAGGTAAAATGGATTACTTCATTTTTTTTTTTTTTTTTTGTTTAACCAGTCATTTGAAAAGTACAGCCCTATTCAGTTGTACTTGAAATTATGAAACTCAGATAGGCCTTCTCTAATAGGTCTTCTCAGAATCCTTCTACTCTTCCACAGGGCTATTCTTACGTTAGTAGAAAAATGAACAGTTTAGGTACAGGAAAAAATATTAAATGGTAAGAATTAACATTATCTGTACCAGGGGAATGCAGGAATTTGCTGGTATGTTCTGTACAAAGACATAATTTATTGAAATTAGATATGGATTTCCCATATCAGTGTTCTGTATGCACATTTATTCACATTCTAACTTGCAGCTTCCCTAGTGGCTTGGTAATTATGTTATTCTATTCAGCTAATTCATCTCCTGCCTTCTATCTCCTGCCTTGCTGCCTAGTGAAAACCAAAAGGTGCCGGAACATTTGCTTTAAAAAAAAAAAAAAAGCCTTGCATCTAGGCTTTGTAGTTGTTTGTTCCCTCCTGAACTTTCTTTTAAGTGGTGTCTCCATATATTTCTCTCATCTAGGCTGGCACATGTGCAAGGCACTTAAAATACTCATCTGTATTTCACATGTAAGCTTCCATTAGAAAGGAGAACCTAGTTCTTTTATTCTTTCAAAGGTTAAAGCAATCTAGATTTATTTATTTACTTACTTATTTATTTATTTATTTATTTATTTTTGTAAAAAAAAAAAAAAATGTTGATTCCACACCTCCCTTACAGGATTTGAGGCTGGGTTGGGAGAGAAGATAAAGTCTTTTAGTGTATGCACATAACCCTCCACAGCCCCAGCTAGTGAACCCTGCAAAGCTCTGTGAATGCTTGGAAACACTCCTCAGTGGAGCATGAGAAGTGAGAGGGAAGAAGCAGGAGATAGAGGAGACTCCTTGGACTGGGACAAAGAAATATGACTACTGAAGGACTTTTAATGCTGATGCAGTTTGCCTTTCTGTAGGTGTGCTGAAAATGTGGCACCCATGCCTGTAGTCAGAAGGACTGCTGCTCTTCTAGGTTTCTGTGTTTTGGAGGCGTTTGCAAAGCAGAAAAGAATCCCTTATGAAAAGCTGGCTGAAGGACACAGGGCAAGGAGAATTAGCTGATAAACTACTATAAAGGCAATTGTAATCATGACATGAGATACTAATTGAAATTAAGGCCTAAATATTAGCTGTATCATGCTGCTTACTCCAGTCACTGTTCATTGTTTGAATAATTCACTTTTACAATGAGTCAAAAAATATGACAGAAAGCCAACTGCATAGGGTGAAGCACCTCGGCTAGGACTGAGGATTAAAGGAAGGTTCGTTGCACTCTGCAGCAATCAACACCATGGGAGCAAAATATGGGTGGATCAGGCAAGGACAAAGCTGATTATCATTCCTGGCACTAAGGTAGTTAATTGCATTGCTGATACTCTACAGACTGCTGACAGAGCAGGAGTGGCTTGTAGTTGGACTCTGCCCTTATTGACGCCAAAGGGAAAAGTCTAGTCCTCTCCTTTCCCACCTCTTTAAAACCCTTGCTGAGTGAAGGATAGTACTAGTACATGACTGGGAGATATGCTGACTTGTAGGTGCACATGATGGGGAAAACCTTCATCAGAAGAAAAGCACCAATAGTGCTGAGGTAAAATGATATTCAGGAGTGGGGGTGAAAGGGGAGGAAGGAAATAATTGCTGTGCAGGTGAAATGTCCTTAATACCTACATGTATTGCTGGGAGCCTCAACTCTAACATCACATTCAACATGTTGCAGGACAATTGACATAGTTCCTAATTTATTGAGTTTTACCCTTGAATGACAGGCTACAGGATGACAGGCTACAGGAGCTGCCAAGCATGAGCTAAGGGTGAAGCATGCTAAGGATATGGATTAGGTAGGACCTTTCCAGTGCTGCTATTGAGAATGTTGTTCTGCACTACTTCCTCAGGACAACTCACTCTCTCAAAATCAGCCTTCAGGTTCATTTGCAGGGCAGTGAAGTCTCTGATGAGAAAAGCATGAGCTAAAGAGAGTTTCTTATACCATCTGTCAATCATCCAGAGAATCAGAAGGGAGCTTTTCCTTGCCTGCTGCTAAGCTATGGATTTGGCATCATTTTTTTCAGCTAACACTGCCTGTTTGTGTTACCATGCCAAGTAAATGAAATATGAATGCTTCCTGCACAGTGAAGGGAAAACCAAAAATTCCTCTTGCAGCAAGTTTTTTGATCTGTTAAATTATACAGTCATTGAAGCTATGACTTGAGCAAATCAGCTCATGAGACCCACTGGTCTTCACCAGTTGGATCAAAGGAGAAATCCTATAGTGTTCACTAGTAGTCTCAGTAAGATCCTCTCCGCAGCTAGTTGCCAGAAAATAATGGGACTTAGTTTCAACAAGTTATGGTGAGGAAATTAGGTGTGAACAACCTTTCTGCCTGGGCTGAACAGGAGCTATCAAGGTGAAATGAGCACCCCTTACTTGCGAGTTTCAGATGGATCAAGAAGCACCACTCAGCAGTTTGTGATCACATGCATGAAAGACCAGATAAAGTTAAATGCTCCAGGAAGGGGATAGACCACGGGAGTCTGAACCACCAACGCCAAGACAAAAGGAAAAGTGACTGACTCAAGCTCCTGAGAAATATATAGGGATTTGGGCTTCGACCAAAGCTAAGTGTGAAACTACTTCGGATTTTGAACTGTTCGGATGCCAATATGCCAATCTGAGCTAAGCATCTCTGTCCTATTAGGTCTATCTTATACATGGCATAAAATCATGTTTGCCTGGTTTAGTATCTGGGAAAATAATTTTCCTTCTAAGTGTATATTTTTATGTTTTTTTTTTTATGAGCTTGATGTTTATGGAAATAATGCTACAAGATATATACATATATGCATATATAAATACCCTGTAGAGTATTACAGTTTTGTTCTATGGGCACTTTAAGGATGTTCAAGATTAGAATTGTTTGAAACTCTGTTGAATACAGAAGTGAAACCTGTTTACTGTCAAGAAGAGGGTAAATTATTTTGGCACAAAGGCCTTATTATAGAGTTCACCTGAGACCAGTGGTAAGTGACAGGTGATAGTCCCATGAGTAATATAGTATTTTCTGTCTCTATGTCCTTAAAAAGTAGAATTGCCTGCTTAAAACACACACATGCACATAGAAGCAATGTATCTTTTGCTAAAAAGATAAGAATCAATTCAAGTTGTCAGATGACAAGGAGATAATTTTGCATTCCTTTTCTGCTTCTGATCATATTTTGCGCTTAAAACAAAGTCTTCTTTTCTCCTCTCTCTAAAAGTAACTCTTTGAAAAGTAGAAACTAGGAAGGCTGGGCAGCACTGCTGATCCAGCTAATAGAGTACTAATCTGATAGAGCACAACAGGATTATATTTTTCTAAGGAAAATAAAAAGGCCAGGAAAGAACACCCTGGACAATGTCCTGATGAAATATATCAGGACATGAAACATATGGTCATATACGAAATAACTTTTTTCTTTTAATTTGAACACATGAGGATAATGAGGCATGGTAGGTATCAGTATTACATATAATGTAAGCACTTGAACGTAACCAGAAAACATCACTGTGTCTACACAGACATGTCAAGGAAGGAGCAGTAAGTGAAGACAGGGACACAGCTTGTTTCCAGAGCAAGGGGCTGTGTGTGTGACTATCTGTGAGGTTGGAGAGACTGCAGGGAATCTCTCTCCAGCTAAACTGAAATGCAGAGGCAATAAAAAGAGGCTTTTTAGTTTGGCAGAGGCCGGATAGACCAGGGGCCAAAATTTCAAATGGTCTCTGTAATAATTTCACCTGGTTCAGATGCAGGGAACTTTCTTAGGCCCTTTGTGTGGAAGCCCTTTACATCAGAAAGCTTGAATGCTAATGCCCAGGTTTTGATTTAATTAGTGAGTTTAATCTCTTTTGATCACTCAAATCCTTGCTCTTTAGATTGATTCCATGTTGAAACAGAGCACCTATTTGGTTGTGATGATTTTCCTCTCCAAGAGCTGTTTATTGAATAATCTTGAATTACAGATTTGGACAAAAGTTGACTGTGAGGGTATAGGAGGAGTAAATACTGTATTGCATAATGAGGTGAAAAGTAAGTGGCATTAAATTCCACATAAACTTTTCTGAATGGCACTCAAGAATATAAATTTGTTTCTGTAAAGTGCACTGGTGTTTGACATGTTACCCAAGCACTTGAAAGGTCAGCACGACTTCTGAGACAAAGACATGTATATATGTATTCATATTGATGTTGATGTATTCTCCTGGTAATTAGTGCAATAGCCAAATATATTTTGGGTAGATATGGGGGGAAAATGGAGGCTTTATAAAGGCTTTGTAAGTACATTTCACTGTGCAAAAGAAAAGGGTTGTCTCGCATCTTTGAAGTCTGGTAGCTGACATTTCAAGTGCATCCTCTGTGTACTTTGCAGCAATTACAGTTAGAGAGAATAAAGTTTCCTTGAAAAGTCTCCTGTAGCCAAAGTCAGAACTCAAATGTTACAGCTATTTTCCTTTGCTTCAGTCCAGTCTACAAAACTTTCCCAAAGGAAGCTTTCTAAAAACATATATTTTCCTCTGAAACACTTTGTAGAGAATGAAGTATTTGAGTTAACTCTAAAAGTCAGGGCCCTGTTTACCACTACCCTCCATTGTTCACCTAATGGACTGCTCTATAAGTAGATCAATATTCTTAAATGGTGGTCACTTCCCATTTTACAAGTGAAGTACATTAGGTGCTGCTCAGTCTCCTTCCTGACTGTATCAGCTTCTTTCTTTTTCTTTTTTAATAATAGCAGCTTTAAAAATACTTTTTTACAAAAAAGTTTTTCTGTCAGGAGCTCTCGCTGGCATTATTATTTTGGAAAGCAATTGTAACCTAAAAAAAAAAACACTTGCAATAACATTGAGACATACAGTGAATTTAAAAGTATCTTTTCTGGAGATCATTACATCAAAAAATGTTGAAGCAAAGAGCCATTTGCTTTTTAAAGTTTCACAACAAATACGTCCTTGACAAATGCCAAATGCATTAAGGGTAACTAAAATAAAAAAAAAAAAAAAAAAAAAAAAAGAAGGAGAAACGGAATTACCTTGGCATAGCACAGAATGCTAAAAGCAAGAGACAAAAGCAATAGGGAAGGGGGAGGGAAGAAGGACCAGCCACTCTCCTTGCAGCTCCCTGTGGAGTTTAGACCGTAAAGAAAGTGGGATGGCACCTGGGGAGATGTTACCACACTAACAGTTTGCCAAAAACTGGTCACTGTTGCACAGCCAGGGCAATCTTTCATAACAGGAGCTGTGCCAGGGGCCAATGGGCCTGCCAGGACTAGAGAGTCACTACTGGGTTTCGTCTATGAACATGAGGTTTCATGAAGATACGTCTTTACCTGAAGGTAGTTTACTAAAGAGAAATTATTGTGTTTGGGAAGATGTAATTCATGCAGTGTGATTTGTGTGACAATCTGATGCCTGGTGGGGAGAAAGGTGGAGAGGGGGGAAGGAGAAAGGAAGGGGGACAAACTGTGCCACAGTCCCATATCTCAGATGAGCCCTGGGAGGTGGCATCTCAGGCTTCCCTATCATGGAGTCAAGAGCAAAACTTGTGCTCCAAACAATTTTACCAGGCAAACCATCTAGCTTACTTTTTTCTATCACTATACATTCTGATTTGTTTTGTGATTTACCAGGATACAGATGAATGTCAAAGACAATGAGAAGTGTATCTGAGATTTCACAGGCCAGGCCTCTTCGCTTCCTCTATCTCAAGTGTTGTGTATTCCCATTTTGTTTTAGTGTAAGGTTTATAGAGTTGGCTCAAGACTGCAATCAGTTAGCAGAGTGCAGCATGAAAATCATCCCAAGGGGCTTCCAAAGGCCAACATTGCATCCATGAAAGTGCCAAAAAACCCCTCTTGGAACGATGGACACAAGCAGCTGCAGTGGATTTCTGCAGCCCACACAAAAGATTTATCTGTGGCCTTGATGTTTCTCTGTAGGTGAAGAGAAGCTGAAAAAGAAGTCACTATTACTGTATCCTTGCATATGGCTCAAAGGTCATAGAATCCTAATTTTTATGTTAAAGTGGCCAGTTTCATTGAGATAGTAATTGGAAGAGACTGTGATGCAGTGGAGCAGAAATTAACCACAGATTGTATAATTCATCTCATTTCTAAAAGTTTTTATTGCTGTTCTCTTAGGCCTGAGCACGCCCCTGTCTGTGTATGGGGTAAGAAATACCTGATTTCTCTTGACACTCATCAAATTAGAATAGCACAGCCAGTGCTCAATGGATGGCCAGTCCCCAGAAAATTCACTGTGTGTGGTCCCTGTTTCAGTTCAGCTCAAAGTTAAAATATTCTCAGACAAAAATACATAACGCTAACTTAATCTCAACCTCATATCTCCCTTTTTTCCTAGGGTAGCTTTTTCCACTATGTAACGTAGTTGAAAATAGCAAAGGATTTATAAAGAATTCATTCACAATGCCCATCCATACAAGCTTCATTCCGCCTATGAGGCAATTATATACTACTTCTAGAATGAAGGAGTAACTACYGTTTTTCCTCCCAAGCTGTATTACATGAGTGCTTTCCTCAACACAGCCTTTCCAAGGTTGCTTCCCAAGACTGCCACCTTTTTCAGAGTACCTGTTACCAGCATGAACATAGCATGATGCTGCTGTGTGATGTGTCAGCCTTTCCTTGCCTTTGCCTTGCTGTTACATGAGCAAAATGGAAAGCCTGTGTAAGAGAAGGGTGAGTTGAGAGCTCCTTTCCTTCCATCCTCAGCGTAATCATTCACCTCATCATTCTTGTCTACAGCCATTTTTTTTTTTCAGTAGTATCTTTGAAGTGTTTTTAATGAAAATCTATGATGTATCCACACTCCTCTCCTGTTTCCATATTGCAGAACTGAGCTCACTGCACTAACACTTCCCTCCTTAGTGTGGGAGATAAACAACAGCTGAGGCCTGGAGCAGGCGATCCATGTTCCCATGCTGCCACAGCCTTTTTCTCTATATCCTTCRTGGTTTGTTGAGTCTTTCTGCAACTGCTCTCCACCTAAAAAAGTATCAGTAAAAATCCTTGCCTCTCAGGTAGGATAAAATCCCCTGTATGTTGCAGGCACTTAGACATGAACTCTGATTATAAGGGTCTTGTTCTAAGCAGTGAAATAGGTAAAATGCCTAATATTACTACAGGACATCACATCCTAGGGGAGCAGATGAAGGACGCAAAATACKACATCAAAATGAAGTGAATGTAAAAGTCCAGCAGCCCACAGCCAAGTAACAAGCTTGCCTTGGATATTCCTCTTTTAGCCAGCCCTCYCTAGCAGCAAAGTTCTTGCATTTGATATGCCCAGCCCTGAGTATCTGATAATTGTTTTCATCCTGGAATCACTCTCTTGCTGCTTTGCTACTTTWTTTWTTTATTTATTTATTTWTTCTCAGCTCTGTTGATTAGCAGATTAGATGTTCAGTGGAGCTACCCTACTGTTCACTTGACTTCACTTGACTTGCAGTGTTCTCGCTTGTAAAAACTGTTCATTGGCCCAAGCTGACATTTGAGATAGCCAAAAAAACATGCTCTCTCTCGTGTTTTCGCACTGATTAATGAATGCACATAATGAGATATATGCTTTTTATCACATCAGAGTTTATACCACTGGTCTCTGGTATGGATCTTATAGAAACATTAAGATTTTTACAAGCATGTGAAAAGTCTTAGATACTAAAAGGTACATTTATCTACCCTCTAATTTTGTAAGTGTGATGTGCAATCAGTGGTCAATAGACTTCAAAATAACCTCTTTAAAGGATTTTGCTCTTTTAACTGCAGGAATATTAGCTAAGGGTGCAGAAATAAAGCACACACATGGTAAGAATTTTAAACAGAAAAACTATAGGTATTTTCTAGCTGTTTGCTCATGCCTATAAACTTATTTTCCTGTCTATCTACCCTATGATACAGTGTTATTTTAATAGTGATCACAGATAGTTGACTATTAAACTGCTATTGTAATTTCATCTTTTGCAGTTATTCTTAGCTTTTTTGAACATGTTCCTTTGTCAAGCTTTAAATAATGGTAATATCTGGARCTTAAAATATTTGCCATATAGAAGCCACAGACTCCAGGACAGATTACCACTTAACCTACAACCAGCTAAATAACATGAAAGGATAATTAACGACTAGCTTTAATGCCCTTTGTACGGTCAGGGTAATGAAAACTTAAGACATTCTGGAATGAAACCAGACAAATTCTGCTCACAGCTGAAGTACATAGGAGGTAAATTTGTGAAACTGATAACAGAGTTTAGTCCAAGACTTCAGTAATCACTGACTAATCTGGGAGAAGAGTAACAGGCTATTGATGTTCAAAGGCCTGGTTTACCTCTTGCCCTGGTTTAATGTGTTCTCTTTAATGAATTTATTCCTGATTTATACTGCTGTAACCAAGAGGAAARTCTATTCCAAGGGCAGGAGGGAAGTTTGTAAAGACAAGCAATAAGTGAGTTTTTCAAAATTCTCTAAGCAATTATATAACACATAACCTCAAAACAAATATTCATCACACTGTATTTTCTAGGACTTCCTACAAAATTATTTTAAAGGTCTCAAATGGCAAGCCTTTATTTTTTCCTGTGACAACTGTCCTGCCACCTTACAGATCATATTCTCTGCAAGAGTTTCCTTTAAAACTGCATTTTCCTTTTAAAAGTCCTTTCTGTTTATTTCACCAGTTTTGGTAGCACAGAAGACAGAGCACAGAGCACTGGTGGGACACAGTGAGGGCAGGTGCCCTGGGCCTTACATGCAGGGGCTGTCCAGCTCCAGCAAGGCACCAYCTCAGCACTCAGTAGGCTTTCTAGCTGGCCCTGCTCCAGAATAGATCCAATTTCATTGAGGAGTTTGCAGACTTACATGCCGAATTCTACTCTCATTTACACGTTTCTTCTGCTCCTTTAATATTAATCATGTTCCTACAATATCTTTAGAAGTCTATCCTTCATCAATCTATTGCTATTTTATCAGTAATTCACACTGACTCACAGATTCAGATTTTCATTTGCTGCTTGAGTGGAAACTTTTCAAGACAGGAGGAGCCTCCTTGCAGGAATTATTCACAGCTTGCATTTATGTGCCATCAAGAGACATGTCCATCCTGCAGACTTTTAATGGCTGTAGTTCTTCTTTCCACACATCTCAGTACCCAGAGTGCTTCAAATGATACAAATGTCTTTGGTCATGTTCAATGTATTTCTGCAAACAAATGCAGGTTAAAAGGTTTCTCAGCTAAAACTATCCTAGAGCTTCACATAGTCCAGTCACTTCTTCCTCAYGGACATGCTTTTCATCCTGCTCTTGAGAATCCTTCTTCATCAGGGCTGAACTCTGGTCTTGCCAAGTAAGCACCTTTACATACATTTCAGGAGCTTCCAGATCTGTCCCCAGATGTTCCTCCTTTGCTTTAACATCATCCTGCACTCCTGGGCTCCTTGTACCACTTTGTTCCATTCCCCGTGGCACATTTCATTCCTTTTTTTTTTCTTCCTGATTGACAAACAGCTATTTTTGGCAAACAACGGAAGTGGCAGAGGATGCTTGCTAATATCCTTGCCAGATGATGCTTCCGTACAAGTGGGTCAGTGTCGTGACTAGCACAAGCATTTGGGAGGATACTGTGCCCTCATTCATTACAACAATCAGGCTCTCAAAATCCTTCACATAAAATAGCTGGCAAGAGCATCCTATTGTCTCTGTCTTTTACTGTGTTAGCTGGTACAGGCTACTCTGTTCACACAGCTTGGGCACTGGATGCAGTTATGTGAAGATTTCAATTTAGTTCTTCAACTGCTTTTTCTGCTGGGCCTGACCTAGCTGGTGTCAGGATGCATACCTAGCTTTTCTAGTAGTTAGGGAAAGGTCTAAAAAACGCTTTTGAGTTTTAACATCTCCCTAGGATATCTTTTTTCCCTTCCATGAAACTTGCCAAATTCTAAAACTTGTAAAAATAATTGGTCAACATGAGAGAGAACTAATGTAAGGCAAAACTAATGCGCTAGAATTCAATCACTCTGTAAAATATGGCATCAACTTAAAAGAAAGAGCTTAGCAAGCAATAGATTTACAAATGCATTTTTGCCAGCTTGATCTGCAGAGTTAAAGTCTTTAGCAGTTATCAGGACTTCCTTAGATTATCTTCCTCCAGATAGACCTCATCTGTCTCCTTTTCCAGTCCTAAGAGGCTCCCACATAATGTCTTCTTCTCTGGCTATCTGTTTTTGCCTCCTTTGGTGTTTGCATCTTAGCCTGTCTTTTTTATTTCTCCCAGAATTTTGGCTTGACCATTGTTTGAAAGACAGAAAAAAAAGAAAAAAAAAGAAAAAGAATATYGCCCTGGCAAATTTATTGGTGGTCTTTCAGGCAAATTAACCTARTAGATAATTCAGAACCAAGCGCTGCGGACATAGTATTGGGTTTTGAGACCTGACAGCTCTTGACTACCTTCTTTTATGAATGCTGTTTCTCAAAACATCTGGGCAGATTCAGCGGTTGCTTAGCATATTTAATCTTCTCATGTTTCCAGAATGGTGATGCAAATACTCACCTTGTCTGCTGATTCTGGTTCACTCTCTGTTGCGTGTTTAGGCAGAAATGGCAGTATGTTATAGGAGAAGGAACAGATAGGACTAATATTACGGTTGTAATTCCCAGTTTGTTTCTCTTCTCTGGGTCAGTATAGCAAAACCACCTATTTATGTTGGTACAAAGACCAGTTCGGGGAGCTATTGGGAGCTCTTAGCAGGACCACTGCAGTGTCTTCTTGGGCACCAGCTATAACTGTTTCACATAATTTKGATGAGATGAAATCAGGGATGTGCAATTCAGACAGAAAGTAACAGTTTCCAATACATAAGGATGAAAGGGTGCCTTAAACAGTGATGAATGTGTCATCCCACTGCCTTTTAGTACTGCAGAACATCTGGCATATTTACCCCTTGACTGTAAATTCCTGAGCACTGGTGTTATGTCATCTTACAGTGTTCATTCTCTCTCTGTCTCTATAAATTATTGCACCAATTGCTGTTCGTATGAAAGTGATTATATAAATGAACTTGATTAAATTAGCTTACATCTAGTGTAACTTTTTTTTATGAGCATTTCTCTTTCAAAAATTATTTGGAGGAACTGATGCATTAGGTTTGTGCCACATGACTGAGATCAGATTCCTTCAGTAGTGCTAAGCCAGTACATTTAAGTACATATAGTCCCCAAATGCTGTGCCTGAGGGAGTTTCACCAAGCTCTACTGGCACAGGCAGCAGGGMATAATTTTCCTGATTACTGAAATTAAAAAAAATAAAAAAAAAAATAGAAGCTGGAGTTACTCATTCAAGTATTGCTGGCTTGTATATCCTACAGAGGTTTAGTATTTCCAAACATCAATCAAAGAATGATGAAGACCGGAYAGCAAAACATAGTGAACTTGAGCTCCCTCTCCTGTTGCCACATCTTGGGTGCYTTGTTGTTCAGTAGATTCGTGTCAAGTGTACAAGTATAAACAAGCAATTAGGGATGCCTTAAGGGCCTCATGAGTAATGAACATAACTGTTCATACCAACACACACTTCTGAAATTTTAATTTTTTGGATGTCTCACCATCGAATAAACAAAACAAAATAACCCACAATCTTGAAGAAGATAGTAATATTAATTGAATTCTTCTTAACTTTCCCCAGTTCCTGCCTTTCTAGCATTATATGAGTTGTAGCTGATGTGACAAAACATCATCTTGCAGTCCTCAGTCCTCACAGCTGTTCTTGTCCTGCTCAGTGTTCAGTCCTGTGTGTTGTGCTCATGTCATTCATGCTGAAGCACTACAAAATAAAATTCTTGAATATATCTAATACTTGAGTGTTCCTGTCTTTCACCCAAATTTTAATGAGTAAAACAAGGAAATGCTTTCTATGCAAGACTGATCAAACATAGCTCCTAATCACCCACTAACCTTTCTTCAGCATCAGCTGTTTTGCTTTGGCGTGCTGACCTTACTTCATTTGGGCGCTAGACAAATCTCAGCATGTGAGAGTTCAGACTCAAGCAACTTGCCTGAGGGAATATGAAGTGAGAGGAGGAGATAAACATATCAAGCCTTTGATACTTTATCACCAATCACTCTTCAATGCACAAGCAAGAGGAACAGAGTGCAGGGAAGTGGAGAAGGGAGAGGAGCATGTTCTTTGTGCRGGCACTTGAAGTAGCAGTGGTCTGTCACCTTGACAGTATGACAATAATTATACCACTACCCTAAGTAGAAAACAGGCCAGGTTMTATATTTTGAGGGGATTTGTTTTTTAGAGTGCAAGGAACTAACTGTGATCACCTCATGCTGAGTGTGCCTCTAGACAGAAACTGCTCCAGGACTGTACAAAGTGCAGGCTGTTCTCTCACATGGGCAAATAAAACAATTTCCCATTAAAAGCTCAGCTGTTTTGCCTGGACCAAGGTTTCAGGAACTTAGAGACACAGCAGAACTGCTTAGAAGAGGAACTACTCATCTAGCAGAGCCACTTGCTGGCCTTTACTTTGTGGTTTGAACGATGAAAGTGAAGAAATATACCGAGGATAGCATTTAGCCCATGTGAGGCAAGTGTTGCCACCCTGCCTGGCCTCACAGGGTACCCTGAAAGGTTTTTATTCTGCATCTCAGTGTCTGATCTACAAAGTGTGGAAAACAGTACTAAGACAGTTCCTGGACGTGGTATCAAGAAATACAGATTTTGAACCTCATGCATGCTCTGGCTCARTTCATGCATCACTTTGCACCTAGGCCAAGTGTCTTAAAGGTTTCTTTCTTTTCTGACTGTTTTATAGAGCTGGAGTCTGGAGAATGGCTTTTTTTTCCTATTCTTATTTTCTTATTCTGCTTCATATAAATCAAGATCTACTATCAGCAGTGTAATTAAGTACCACGGAGAGAGAGGAGATAAACATTTAGGATGAATGACATTTCTAGAATCCTCAATTAACCTTTTAATCCCTAGGTCATCTCGAACAGGTCACTCAGTTCTAACCAAAATACAGCACTGCATTAAAAGTTACCAGATATCCTACTAATAGCATACAGATTAATAGGAGGGAATGAACATSATAAGGGGTTTGGTTTGGGTAAGGATGCACAAGTTTGACCGCTTATCTGAAATTTATCCAAATGACTGTAACATAAAAATGTTGTCAAATGGGCTTTTAAGGTAACTTGTCCTAGCTTTTTGGTTTAGCTGATTAAAAAGAGATGCCAGACAGGGGGATGGGATAGAATTCTGTACAGTTGTCTGAGATTTGCCCTAAACCAATTTATTTTTTGAAAAAAAACTTCTTTAGAAGTGAGACTGTGCTGTATCAGAGTCTTCTAAGGCAAGGAATTTAATTTGCTCTGCAGATATGTTTAGCACATACAAACCCCTTGTAATTTTTAAGGTTACAAAGTCATTAATTTATGCCASTAGATGCCATAATTAAAATCATCTATGCAGCCTTAGCTCATCATGTCCAAAAAACAGATTTTGAGGCAGTTCCTAACTCCCTAGCCCCATATAGTATCTTGCACTCACCCTTCCTAAGTCAGTGCACACAGTGGACTGTGCTCATGTAATAAGAAGCTGTGCAATACATTTCTATCTTGGTGTTGTTCAGTGTGAGGTCCCATGCCTTATTTACCATGAGCTGCTAAGAGAAAAAGCATTCATTTCTTCATGAGTCTTCCTATGGACTCTACAATGAGAGAGTGAGTTGCTTCACAAACTTCTAGAAATATCCTGTCACAATAACTCTTCAAAGTGAAAAGCAATTTTATCCTCTTTTTCAAATATATGAAATACGAAGCAAAAGGAGATTAAGGTCAAAGCATMTTTCCCATAGACTACAATTGCAGTTTTAAGTGTTCAGCACTTCTGCCAGGCAAACAGAATGCTTTTTAGGTAGAGATCAGAAAATAGAGAGTGAGCAATCACTAACCCTGTTGGAGTAGGTCTTTTCTTTGTGGGGAGGGTCCACTCCAAATATGTTCTTGCTGAAAAATGTGTATTTGTCATGGCAACATTTTTTTTGGCAAATTTGTACAGGTTTTCCTGTTGATTTTGAATCTGAAAATCATTTTGTTTGATTTTTCTTTGTTTGTTTTAAAAGACTGCTATTTATTTTGACTAAAAGGTGGATGAATCCTCTGGAAACTTGCTGTGGTCTTCTACTGGTCCTCACCCTGGGTTTTGGTCCCCTAAAAGCCAAAGCTGAATAGACGTAGGATCAGGTTCATACCAGCATGTCATCCAGGTACGAGGGAAGTTACCTGATCCTACAAGCCACAGTGTGTGAGTTCAGTGTGGCCATAAGGAGCAAGCCACATTCCCTGCTCCTCTGTCAATATACCCATTATGGCATCTGTCCAGTTGCACAAAATAGTATTTTGAAAATTTGAAAACAATTTGGGAGAACTGAGCAGAATCTTGTTACTTGGTACAGCAGAGGATATTTCTGTATGTGAGATTCCATCTCAGTACCAGTATTTCATGAAGCAAATGCTGAGACTAAAAAATATGTAAGGGAGAGAGAGAGGAAATGTTGCCAAAATAAGCATTTTCATTGCAAAGTTGAAGGTCAGATTTGTACATTTCTAAGTAAGTGCTCTGTCCTTTTGTTCCTGGACTGAAAAATTTCCAGGAAAAGGATAGTTATGATATTTTTGGAAAATCTTCCTCCTCATTTTGATTCAAGGATGGTCCCTCTGCAGAGGCCTGATTTTTCGTGAAAAAAGGATAAGTGTGTTGGTACCTATTGCAGGAGGTTAATATCCAAATACAGAAAAAGGTAGGCTTTGTTCCCAAGAATCAGTGCTGTTGGGAATCCCATGTATGCCCTTTCAAGGCAAAACAAACCCAGTTCCTGGTASCTGTTGTTACTGTGTGAAAGGAAGTACTCCTCATCCACCACAGTCAGGAGCTGTTACTGAAGGATTTGTGCTAAAAAGCAATATACACTGACTGTAGCAGCATTATCCTGCCTGCACAGGCTCTTCCTAAATATAGTGTGCCTCTTTTTCAGGATGAGCACCTGATTCATTGCATGCATGCACGTAAGGCACCATAGRTAACAACCATAATTAATTGTATCAAAACATCATCCTTTTTTTTTCTTGAAATATGCTACATAGTGCTATGTTCAGAAGTGTTTTCCAAATCAGTAACCTCTGCACACTGTGAAGGTAAAATGAGCTCCAGTCACTTCCTCAGTTGTGTCACAGCATAAGTGTGGAAGAAACCACAGAGGAAATGGGGGAAAAACAAAATGCTTCCACTTCCAGTATCACTTTTTTAGCTGACCAGCAACACTACTGGGATGAACTTGCCCCAAAAGTGATTCGGAACAGGCGTGGATGAAGGGGGCCTCTGAGGCTGAAAGCATTACTGTCCTGAAAACTGCAACAGCACAACCCAATATTGTCCTTGGCTGCAGTCGCCCACCACTGTACCTTAAAGGATCAGCAACCTAAAGTATGTTTGTTTCCATATTCAAGATATTCAAAAGCATCTTTTCTTGGCATATATGAAGAAGATAGTACTAATATCATTTATATAGCACAGTATTACTCAATATCATTTAGAGCAACGAAATGCTATCACTGCAGTTTCCCTTTCCCATATAATTTTGCATTGGGTCACATCACTGCAAGCAACTAAGCTGAGTCAGAAGGGATAAGGGAAGCAGAAAAGCAAACATACATTAATAATGTTGGTTATGCCCCCATTAATATCTGTCACTGCCAATCTCTAGTCCAGCGCAGCCATCAAATGTCCGATGGAGTGAGCGATGGCCCTGATGCAGAGCAGCTTGGAGCCCGAGCCCTCCCTTCCAAGAGCAGCGAAGCAAACTCAGGGCATCTGAGGGGAATTAATGGCAAACCAACAGCAGCCCGGCAATATTGCAGCAGCAGCCGGAACAGCTGTTGCTGATGTTCTCCCACTCAAAAGCTTCCTGTCATTCTGCCTAAGCCGCACGGAGGCTGCCAATGTATCCTGCACATACAGAAAAGCTGACAGGTTTTTCAGCTGGCTTATTTGCAGTTTGCTTTGTTTTCAGCTATCACCTTGCTTTTTTTTGTTGTTTTTTTTTTTTTTTTTTTTTTTTAAGTTTCCTTCTACAAAACTGGTAGTTGGTAGTCTAATACCATCCTTGCTCCCAAATATCCTCACTTTGGGCTTGTCATTTCAGGATATAATAAGAGCTATACGTAATCCTTTGGCATGGCAGAGTTTAATTTTCGTCCCCTCATGTTTAGTGCTTCTGAGGCACCATTGAAATGTGAAGGAGAAAACAAAACTTAGCCCATTTGTGCTCAACCCTTCTGCCTGTCACCTCACATCAWGACACCGCTTGGGAAGGATACAGGTGTCTAATCCTAGCAGCCGAGCTACACTAAATGACCGGTGGAAAAAGAGAAAAATATTTCATTAAGAGCAGATTAAAAGGTTTAATGAGTTACACAAGGACAATGTTTTATCAAGAGAGGAGAGGCCAGGGGCAACTCCAGCTATCCACTGACATGTTCCCTCATGCTTTCTTTTTTCAGACGATTGTGTGGTAGTGGAGGAATTGCTTTCATAAGGTCAATGTGCTCAACGGTCTGAAAAGAATTGCCCTCCTCACCACTTTCCTCAAAAGAGCAGGTCTAGAGCTTTTCCCTCACACTCAGGCTGTGTAAACCCAGAACTGCTCCACAGAAAGAGATTGAGCTTTATTGATATAAAGAAATAGGCCAAGGTAATTCATTACTGATGATCACATTGTCCTAAGAATTGGTACAAGAATAAAGCTGACAACAGGGATGTAAGTGCTAATGTGCAATGGATGAGATGATGTACAAATATGAAAATATCAATGACTTTTAAGGTATAATAGCCATTTTGGTAGCAGAACACAGATCCTTGCATCCTCTTGAAATCTCACCTGACACTGGAGGCTTCATGGCTTAGGGCATGGTTTATAGAGAGTTGAAAGTGGATTTTAGTCCCTGTAATGCCATGATTTTGGAGGCTAGCCTAATTGTCCAGGGCTCCATGTATTAATGCAATAACCTAATATAATATAATACTGCATCTCTTTGAGCAGTGCTAGTAACACAAAAACATATCCCTTTACTACAGTTTTGTTGATTGTTTGGGTTATAATATCCCTAGAGAGCTAGAGGTTGGGGCAGGATATTGTATTTTCAATTTATATTCCATGGCAGGCTATTGGTACACTTCATCCCAAASACTCTATATTCTCATTACATAGTGTAGCCACAGTGCGAGTTGTAAATATTTACCATGCTTCACAATAGTGAAGATATTTTAGGTCAAGATGGATGACTTAGGAAGAGTGCTAAGGGAGATTGATTGACCATTCAACCCAAACAAGAGCAGAGTGCTTAATGTCTCAGTTGAAATATTCATGGGTAATAACTTTTCTGGGTAATAACAATTTCTGACTTCACCCTACAAACATGGAAATGATTCGTCTGGGATATGAACATTAGCTGCTCTCGTTATGTATCTGGCTAGCTGATGGAGCCGAGGAGCATCCCATTCATCCACTTCCGCTGCCTATGTCCGACAACATCACATCCCTACTAGCACTGCTGAAGTTCAACAGCTCACTGAATTACGATTCCAAATCCCTGTTCAGTGATTTACATAACTGTGCTTGCAAAAATTGGCTTAAAATGCTTTGTAAGCTGAACCTTTCAAGGTCTATTACATAACCAGCTAGCAGAGCACTTTATTACAACAAAACAGCTCTCCTTCCAATAGAWGCTGTCAGTTTTTTGTTGTTCTGATCCCTTGTATCTTGAAAACTGGGATTTAAAAAAAAAGTCATTGTAGGTGTCACATACAACCAATAAGAAAGAACTGCACTGTTGACACAAATGGCATCATTTTCTCAGTTGACAAGTATGGATGCTGAGCTGAAATGCATCTGAGCATTTTATTATTAAAAATGTTGCTCACAGACTCTGCAATACTGTTTACAACAGCCTTTAGCAGAGAATGGAATTTTGCTTTAATATTGTATTTCATGCAATGTTAAACAGGAAAAAGAATATATATGTATTCAGTTTTGTATTTGAATAATTCTGGATGACATAGGATAAAGTTTAGGCTTGCATCTCTTCACAGAGCTGACGTGAGGTATTCCACTTCAGGCCATAAATGCCTGATATTTATGGTAAATGCAAAGATATATGGCAAGCTGTATGAAGATTCGCACAACCCCTGCTCCCTTCTATCCCCTGCACCACTTTGCCATTTTCTCTGCTGACCGCAATGTTCTATCTACCATAAATGCTGATAATGTTGATTTAATCTATGTACATTTAAAATATTTATAAAAGACTTGTGTATATGCAAGTGCAAAGAACATATTATACAGAGCATCTATCACTGACCTAACATTTGTAGTCCATATATGAATTAAAAATCAATGAAATTTCTGTGAGGTCAGCAGAGGAAAGTGAAGATGCTTTAAAAGCAGTACTCCTTTCCTCACCCTGATACCATAAGCAGGTAAGTGCTGGAGAGAACAGAAAGACAGAAAATGTAATGTCAGCATAAGAACTGAATGGGATTAAGCATATATTATATTTCAGGCCAACAACTAAATTTGAGTTTGAAACTCCCATGGGAAGGTCAGAAAATCTCCTTCTTCACATGGAAGAATCTCACAGTCCTAGACTGGAAATAAGGTTTTTTTACTAGGTTTGCTGGAAGAAAAAGCAATGTGCTATTGATGAGTAGTTTAAACTGCAATAATTGTATTGCTAATGGGGAACATTGCATTCCCAAGTATCTGTAGACAATCTCTCTGCATCATTTTGCCATATGTTCTCTGGATTTACCATTGAGGGATTCCACAAAGCTCACATGAGCTTTCCGATGCTCCTTTATAATGCAGTGATTTATTGCTCCTTAATGGTTAAATTTCCTTATTAAACATGAACAACATGTGGTGACTTATGTGACATGGAAAAGTGCAGCTACTTTATAAATAATTTAAAAAGTTAGAGGTGGGATTTGAAAAAAAAAATGTGAAAACTCTTGAATGGCCAGTGCCTGTACTCAGTTCAAATACAATTTTGTGCTTTTGTACCTTTCCTTGACGCAGTGAGTATATTCAGTTGTGACTGAAGTGGGCTTTTGACTGAGATGCAGAGGCTCTGATGGCCTCTGAAAGACTGAAGCATTAGGGGGGGACTGAAGTTATGAGGCTGTGCAACAGAAAAGTACAGAGATGGCAAAGCAGCATAGTCACATTTCATTATCATCTTGTGCAAGGATCMAGACAGTGGAGGCCCAGCAACATGAGTGGGAGAAGGAGCAGAAGAAGGAGGGTGTGCTAAAGTTTCTTCTGATTGCACAAGTCAGGTAACTCCTTTTCATGCCCAGCCTTTCTTTTTCTGTCTGTCCTCTCTCCTCTTCATGCTCTTTTCTCTTGTTTTCTTGATCTTGCTGCTGCAGCTGCATTGATATGTAATTAATGACTCCTGCTTTATTTGACTTGTGAGTCTGCTCCTCACTCAGGGGCTGCAACAAGCTTCTGGCCCCAGGACCAGATTTATGTCAGTCATTGTGCTTGGAGCACATGATGTTCATTTGGGCACCAGTGGCATCAGCTTTTTCTTCTGACGTGAGAGCACGTCATAATTCCTGAGGGGCATACTGTCAGTGCAGCTGGGTGAAAAATGGCTTTCCTCTCCTCCCCCTTTYCTCAGCAAAATCTGAAATCTGCATTTTTCTTCTGTGTGTTAGCTCAAAAATTTATCACTTCTGATAAGAGAAATCCTCCTTCCTTTATATCCCCATGCCTGAGCTTTCATCTGGATTGGTGTCTCCAGATTTATAGTCTTTCTGTGTTTCACAAAGGCTATGTTTCATACAGACTCCCCTAAGACAGCACCATGCTACTGACTAACCTGACTGAGCCTGATCTGACATACTTTTCTTAGGAAAATGTCAGAAACAGCGAATTTCTGCAACAATGAGCATACAGGTCAGTGAATAGGCAAAGTATAAAAAACCTTCCTCAAAAGTTTCTTATATAAAAAAAAAAAAGTTCTTTAAAATAGCTGAATATTATAAGATTGAAAATGCCAATATTTCAAATACCATTTTCGCTCCCCAAAGCTCCTTTTGAGAAGATGAGCTTGGCTCTGCTCTCACAGTGGTGTAATTCAAGTAAAATATCCTATTGTAACAACAACCACTGGAGTTAGAAGCTTTCACTTTCTTCACCAGTTCTGACCCAGCTGGGCAAAATGATATTCATTTTACACATTGCAAATATTTTGCCTGCAAAAGATATGCTCCTGTATATTTCAAATCCTTACTGCCTTCTGTATGCAGCCTGGACAGTCCTGAGCTCATTCCACATTCTTACATCCCTAGCTTTTTCAACACCTCAAACTAAGCTTTTCCTCCTTTAAGGGAGTAATTAGCTCCCAATAGGGAAGAATCCCATTGTGCAACACAGTTATTTTTTGTTATTTTTTTAAGTCTTACAGTTGATTTTCAGACCGATTGAAATGCTGCAAATAGCTCTTCACTCAGGTGTCAGAGAGCTTTCTCAGCAGGAGGTGAGGCAGTCAAGTCCTTAACTATAACTGCTTTATTAAAAAAAAAAAAAAAACCTTAAATCCCTTTGCCTGACTCTGCTTAATTGTTTTGGGGTCCTAAGCAGTTGTCTTTGTTGCTGTATGATTTATATTTAGTGTTGAGCCAGAAGCTTTCCAGTTAGCTRTACTGCATAACACCAAGGAAACTCAGCAGCCTGGTGAGAGGAGATCCAGACACGCTCCCACTGTAATAGCAGTCCATTGTGATTTTCAGTCAAAATGGGTCTGTCAATGGACTCTGTTTTGATATTTCTGCTTTTTAGACAGCTGGCTTGAGCTCAGTCCATTGCAAGCATAAGAATCATAACCATTTGTGTGCTATTTGTAGTCTACAAGATGGTAGGATCTTGGTCCAGCTGTCAATAAATGCATAGTCTTATTTTTAAAACCACTGGTTTGTTGATAAATTCATAAAAAAAAAAAAAAAAAAAAAAAAAAAGAGATTGAATAGGCATCAAGGCCAAACAGACTTCACTGGGTCAAGGTGGGTGGATGTTATTATAGTGGAAAGGTCCATCTCATGAAGCTTTCAGTGTAGAATTGTATCCTGGACAAAGGGAGGTAAAAAGAGGACAGATTTCATCTCCTGTGGGACTCAAATTCACTCAGTTATTTCTTTCAGATGTTTAATGTGTAGTACAGAGACAGGCAATTTTTCMTTTAGCCTTTCTCCATCAAAGACTAAAATGCTCCTGTCCCCATCTTGTTGATGTATTCCTCATGCACATCAACTTTCTTTTTCTATGTTTTGCTTTATGTATTGGAAAAACAGTGTCTTATAAAGCCCAAACAACCCAAATCCCTTCCTATCTTCCACTACCCCTCAAAAGCCATAGGCCCTTTTCTGTTCAAAGTGAAAATAGATTAGTATTTCACAGAGAGCTATTTCAAATCATTAAGACTGAGGGCTGTGTCTCCTTACATAGCTGCATAGTGACCAGCTTGGTGGGCAGTAATGAGAAGGAATCATGGTTATACTGCACAACATGGTGCAAACCTGTGGTGAATGCAAGAGACCTGAATTTTTATTATGCTATCAAGTCTATTTTCAAAGAATTAATTCCCTGCTGACTCCAGGGTCTAATAACACTTGTGTCCCTGCTTTTCCACTGATGTCACAGTACGGCCAGAGAGAAGCAATAGCAAATGGTGGCTAAAGGATGTTTCTGTCCAGGATGTATTTTTGGTCCAGGCTTTCACTAGCTGAACTTTTTTGGATCCAGCTTGCAGGACCAAGCTCTCCTTCCCTAGCAAAAGCATCATGACCCAGTTGGCACTGGACTGATTCCCTCTCTGGAGCATCTTGGTCTTGTAACACACAGAGGGGAACCTCTGCATATTAGGCTATGGATCTCATTACTGTAATGGTATGTCAGTGCCATCTACAGAGAAAATAAAGCAGYCAGTAATAATTAACCGGCATACACCTGACATCCAAGAAGCTGTAAAATTCAAGGCTCTCTTACATTTTGATTTTTTGCTGTTTATGGACAAATTTTATTAGCTTCTCCAGACTTCATTGGTTCCCATGAGGGGGAGGCAAAAATCCAAAGCAGATACCCAGCCAGGGCTTTTGCATGAGGGTGTTTACAAGTAGTAAAATTTTATGCTAGTGTCTGCTGCCAAAAGGAAAGAAAACAGAATTAGATAATGAAGTGCAAGGAGAGTTTTTTTAGTGAAGTTTTTATTTTTTCATTATGAAGTGTTAGTTTGTTGAGTGTGGATATATTAAGAGGAAAGCATAACTTGAGATACTGTCACTTTTAAAATAAATTGGAGGAGTAGGAGGAAGAAGGAAAAAAGTTCTGAAGTTGTCAAAACATCCCATTTTTCTGGTGTGGGTTGTGATTCTAATGAAATATTTGTGTTTGGGAATCAGACTTTATTTAAAGATCTAAATTAATTCATAGTATAATGAATATGCAAAATGAAAACACCAAATCTTAACACACTGATTTTGAATTTATCAAAAGAGAATAATCCAATATGAAAAAGCTTCAGGGATTTTTAGTTGGCTATTTTTTCCCCTAGCTCTGGCCTTTTCATCTCAGGAGAAGAAAATCATATACAATCTCAAAACCTTCAGAAGATAGGAAAAAACCTCTTCCCATCATAGTCTAATAAGTCACATTTTCCAAGAAAAGGATTTCACCACTAGTTATTACTCTGATAGAAAAATAACTCTTTTTCCAAACAGGTGCCAAACATAACTAAAAGAGTTGCTTTGAAGCCGCAGAGAGTTAAGTGCAAAGGAAACCAGCAAGAAGGACATTTTTGTCAAATCTGCAAATCCCTCCTTTTGAGGGAAAAGATGCTCCCCAGAGAAACCAGTCAAGAAGAAATGAACTGAAACAAGAAGCAGGAATCTCTCATATCTGCTGGAAAGATACACCAATTAAATTGACCTATGCAGGCTTCCCTTTCAATTCATCCTTTAATTAAGTACAATTTAATAGGCATTGCCAGGTGCGAGACAAAATCCAGATCCTCTGGGTGTTTGTCAATGGCTTTGTGGATCTTTCTAGTCCTTTTCAATTGAAAGAAGAGAAGCTCATGCCTTACAATGTTAAAACTTCATTTGTTTTTGAGAATTGAACCTTCTAGGATGGGTCTTTAAGAGTTTCTACTTGGTGCTCACACTCATAACAGAGCTATGGCAGTATCAAGACTTTCCATATGTGGTGGTCTGTTGTAAATCATCTGGCTCATCTAAATATGTATAAATGCAATTTAACTTGAAAGTCTCTCAGCAGTTACCACAGTTCAGCTGATGCTGCAAGCTGATAAGCAACTGTACTTTGTTTTTGCATCTAAGCCTTTAGTAGTAGTAAAACTCCACGAAATATTCAGTGATTTCCTTTGAGCAGTTTATGGCTTGGTTATATTTTGCCTAGYACTACCTAAGTATTACAGAAGGTGTCAAGGTAGAGTTTTAGGTAGAGAAATGGGTGAGATGTCAGCGCAAATTGCCCTTTCACTGTGCTATRAGAATTGACAGAAGCCAAGAATGTGTACTGAGGAATAAACAGCCTCTATAATGGGCTGTATAATGGGGCTGGGGAGTTTTGTATGTGTCCTGTGCGATCAGGATACCTCTAAATGGTTTTAAGTCCAATGAATTGTAAGAGAAGGTGAAAAACTCAATTGCTGGTGTGTTTCCACAGAATGRTTTGAGAAGCATAAGGAAAAGGATGACTTTTCACTCTGTAAAGCGAAATATGATCTGTAAAGAGTTGTATCCTGTTACAATGTGGTTGATGCTCTTGCTTGTAAAAGTCAGTAAAGCAGCTAGTGAAATGACTGATTTTGATACTCGACAGCACTTAGCTTATGCTGAGACATCCAACTTACTGGCTGGGCTGTTCCACACTTTCTTTTGTTATCTTTTATTTCTCTCCCATTACCTTGCCAGCAAGCAGCTGAGGAATTAGAGGAGCAAGGACAAAGCAGCTTTATTACCTTTTATCATTAGTTGTGTTATGCTTTCTGTTTTTTTCTCTTCCTTTATACATGAAAGTCATTCCTCAAATATAATTACAAATTGAAGGTATTGAAGAGGTATAGCTGAGTCATTTATGGCCCACCCTTTTTTTTTAGTGCTTTTAGAAATCCTGAAGTAACTAGCAATACTTTATGAGCATTTTCAATGTCATGGAGGTAGAAGTATCAATAAATGGACTTTGTGACTTGCTGGTCCCAGTAGGATAATTCCTTCACCTCCTGTGTATTACATTTCCATGCATGAAGCCTGTATGTACCTAATGAAGGCTAATCACCTGTGACTAATGCTCCAAACTGCATAAATTTTGAAAAAATATAAAGCGTGTGCCTTTATTTACGAAACAAAATCATGAAGGAGGGGAAGAATGAGGAAAAGAGGCCGCTCCATAGGGAAATATGCCATATACATACCTTCATGCTTCAATATTCGAGGCTCATGGAGGCCAAACCTTACTGACCCTGTCTGCCCCAACAGAGGGCCTAGCGCTGGGGCATGTGCTCTTGCACAGCACCCATAGCTCCGTTTGGAACAAGGGACTAAAAACCATGAGTCTCAGGTTTAAGGCATGTGTGATAGTCCGTGCTGGACAGGCTCTTTGGATTCAGTGGGGATATCTACATAAAACCCTGGTGAAAGAAATAGAGAGAGTCGTATTCCTTTTATCCTCTGAACTAACACGACAGGAGCTGCCCTAACGCACAGTTCCTCTTTCCGTGGCTTTGCAGTTGAGCCCCTGAAGGTATCAGAAGGCAGACCAGGGTTTGTAGTCACTCAGCTGTTCAGTGCAAAGTCCCATGGAGTTTAATAGGTGATGGTAATGTTTGCCAATTTTTGAACCTCCCTGCTAGGCAGAAGAGAAATCATTTTCTTTTGCCCAGGGCAATCAATTTAAAGAGCTTTAATGTCCCATGCCAAAAATAATGCCAAGCAGAGGTGGAAGAGTTTGTCTGCCAGACCTAGTTCACTAGTAGCCTGGCTGTAACCTTAGTTTTACTCACATTTCTCTCATAGGCAACAGATAACATAGGTTCACAGCTGAGTTGATGATACAACCCATGTGAACAGAATAAAGAATCTTTCTGTTTTTTTGTCTGGACCCCAATATGCACCATTACTTTTGTCACAGAAAGCAGACTTCATGTAAATGAAAATCAAGCCATATGAATATAATACAAAATCTGAGTTAAAAATAGTAAAGAATTCTGCTCTAGGCATTGAAATCTGAAAAAAAAACACGCATTTTTGCAGGATGGTGATGGCATAGATATGTTGCATGACTGGGGGACTAAATGAAATGTCACAGAGATACCAAATCCATTGAATCACAACAGTAAAAATAGAGCTTTTGTGAACAAATTTCATCATGTAATTTAATGTATTTTTCCTCCATCTCTTTTCATGGCAAATCAACATTGACATACAAASCAACAAGCACATTAATGAATCAAAAAAGCTCACTAGATTGTATCTGTATCTATAAATTTACCTTGTCTGATAGGATTAGATGAGTGAAGAATAAATCCTCTAAAAAATGAAGTGCTGAAATAGGTTATTTTTAAAATGACTCCTTTTATCCTCTGATTTTAAAAATGACTCTTTCTATACTCTCTCTGTGTTAGAAAGCATAAAGGGTCAAGTATTTCATGTAAATTGGTAGCTCTATTTATTTTATTGGCATTACCTAGCATGATTTATAGCATGAGTTCAAGTTAATATAGCATAATACAACATTTAAATATTACAGTTTCAAACTATACCTATAATTAATTGCAAAACCTTGGAACACTTTCCAAAGAAATATGAATGTGTTACATAAGTTGAATTCATGTTGCTATAATATTAGGTATCATAAATACCATTGCAAAAAAAATAAATCCAAAAGGTAAGGAGAAAATAATGTACCACATTATGGAAAACTATTACTAATTATGGATTAGACACTAATCTCAGTTAGAGCTGTCAGTCTACCTCAGAGTGCTGAATTTTCTGTGAAATGTTTAGATGATGACATTGCTTTAGCTGATATATACTGAAATACTATCTTGGCATTATTAATGTGAGGGRAATGGAATGACTTGGACTAGGACCAAACCCAATCATGCCTTTGAATGCACTAAATTTTGGCCCATCTTTAGATATTCTTTCTCAGAATCTAACACAAAAGATAAATAAAGTCTTGAGTAGGTAAACGACCTGCAGCCCAGAGGAATACTCAACAGGGAAAGGCACTG
The DNA here is from genome assembly GCF_003342845.1 of Nothoprocta perdicaria. Taxonomy (NCBI): domain Eukaryota; kingdom Metazoa; phylum Chordata; class Aves; order Tinamiformes; family Tinamidae; genus Nothoprocta; species Nothoprocta perdicaria. The sequence continues at coordinate 918,407 of NW_020455171.1, forward strand.
AGCACCATATGCAGTGAGGAAAACACAATGAACCATGGTCATTCTTTCAGTTTGAAGGGAATCCCTAGGTCTCTATTTTCTGCTAGAGGCAGAAAATACTGATGGCATTTGATACCTTTTGTTTATAGAAAGCTGTTTTCAAAAGAGTAGGGAACACATTTGGCCTTGTTTCAAAGCCTACTTGAATATCATCCAGAAGTTAGACTTGGTAAGTTAGCAGAACCTTGCTACCTTGTGAAGAGTGCCAGAAAGAGAAATTCCTGTGAAGAATAAAGTGAGAAAATGCAGCAAGGAGAATAACAAATTCCGAGTGGTTGTTAAAATGAAGAAGTAAAGGAAGTGAAAAACAAATGGAAGTGCATGTTCATGTACAGGCTGTATACTGCCAAGAGCATCAGCCTGCTTAAATTGAGATGTATTCTACCCCAATATACAGCATTGTGCTCTCCTTAACTAAAAACATATTTTGATTAACCCCACCCTAAAAGAGAATGTCTGAGTTTAAATTACAAGATGGGAATAGGTTCATGAACTCAGGCAGATTTTGTGAAGGGGCCACAAGGTTAACAAAACTCCATGGGGCTCAACCATCCCTTGTACAAACATTAGCTAAGTGACAGTGGCATGTTTCTCTCACTTCTTATCCTGCTTTCAGAATGAGGCCACCAGGACTTAGAGAATGATCCTTTCCTCTGTCAGCTCTACTGCTCTGCCAGAATATCACCACACCTTCCAGCTAATGTTAGGAGCTAAATAGTCACAGCCGAGATGACAGGGAAAGGTGATATTATAGTGAAGAACATTGAGCAGAAACACTGAGGTGATGAAAAGCTCACAGCTCTGTGTTTGTTATGATCATGATTTTGGTGAGCAGAAAATATTTCAGCCACAAATCACCTAGAGAGGAACAGTTTTGAGTAGGATATTGATGCTGTTCTAGTGTCACCTGAATCTGACTAGAGTATCCTCAAACACTTCTTTTCCTCAAAAACTCACTTTTCATTACCTCAAAAACTTCCATAGACTCTACTCATCACCCTTCCAAAGGGCCCAAAGAGTCTCACTGCACTGCTCCCACAATGCTGCTATGTTTATTTCTGAATGTTTGCTATCAAGGAAAGACCACAGGCATTGAAGTCCACGCACTCATTTAGAAACACTTAAGTGTTTGGTCTCAAAGATAGCATCAGACCTCATTAAGCCCATACTTAGAGCAAATGTTTTGCTTCAGCCCACTTGTCAGTTTTGAGATGACAGAAGTGCATCTTTCAAGTTTCTTAGCAATTCCAATGAGATAACATGTGATGGAGCAGGGTGCCAGGGCATTTGCAATTGTACACCAGCATACTTGCTGCTCTTTGAAGACTGAGCTATCTTGMTGTGGTGTTTAAATAAACAAAAACACATCCCTACAACTAGCTCTTTGTGACACCATCAAACTCCCAAACCCATCAGCTTTCTCATTTCCAGATACTGCAGTGATAATTCAGTCACACATACAGTCTCAAAGCTGAGATCTCCATTTTCCCTCAGACTGAATATAATGAATCTGGAAAGCATGATGTAACCTGGTAAATTTGATTAAACATTTAATTTTCTTTTCATGATTATAATTATTTCTTACAGGTCAAATTCAGGCTTTTCTTAGATCACAGATTTCACTGAATACTGACTGTATGGGAAATACAGGATTTGTCCTGTTATTTGAAGCAAGTCTCTTAAGTGTTCAGAAATGTGTAACAAGGATGGGTGCCATTTGACCCTTATGGCTCATTGAAGGAAGCAAAAGGAATCATTCAGAAAAACCTGACAGCTTTCTTCTCTCCGAATTTCTCTTCACTCCACTCCTCAAAAAAAATCTTCTTAAAGACCACAGAAGTAAAATACAGAAGCATGTCTTCTCTCAGGGGCTATAAGGTGGCTTTACAAAACAGCTAAGCTTCCATGGTGCTAACTAGAAGCACTTCAAAGAATGCCTTACCTCCAGAATTTCCCCCCAAAATGCCCTTTGTAAAAAGACTTCCTGAACSTACACTGCCTGGTCCTCACATACATATATACACATACAGAGTCCAAAATATCTGCTTGTTGTTGGCTTACAAAAAATTAAATTATACAAATTCTTTACCCTCAGACTACATTTTATGTCTGTCTTTTCCTCTTGTACTCCTAATTGAGGCCTTAAGGATCACAATAAATACTTCTAAATTAGGATTCATTGTTAGTAAAATACTTATCCTATGTGGTTAATATAGTGAACATATACTCTGACTAGATGTATTTTTTCCTATTATTCTTTTATTTATGCCTCATTTAGGAAAGTAAGCTGAGTTGTTAGTTAACTAACATAGCTAAGTTGTATGTATTTATACTTATTATTTTATTCCCATTAGGGATCTATCATAGTAAGATAACTGAGCACCTGCCTAAAATGCCTAAGTAAGACAGGATTTCATGCAAAATCACTTGGATTCCTGAGCCTAAGCACCCTGCTAATCAAGGCACCAACAGCCACTCCCAATCCCAAATGTTCCYATGCTGGTCTTGTCAGAAATGTTTCCATCATCACTGTTTTTCTTTTCATGGTGCCAGGAACTAAATGCAGGGAATTGCAGRGGCAGTCACACAGAAAGCTCAATATCCTTTTCTGGGGACCTGAGGCTTTTGCCAACACAGGCTAAAACCACAATGGCCTTTTCTGCAGACCTTTGTCTTTCAAACTGATAAATAACTGAGTAAATAAATGAGTATAATCCAGGATTTCCTTTAGGCTGCTTTAGTATTATTGCTGCTCGTATTTTTCCTAGTCATTGTGAGTGCTTTAATTTTCCCCAAATATATTAATACAATAAAAGAGAAACTGAATACAAGAACACATGGTCAAACAAAGCTAGAAGAAAGATGTAGATGCTAGGCTAGCAAGCAATGCATGTCAAAAGTGTCATAAACAAGAGTTTCCATAAACATGGAAAAACATGAAAAAAAAAAGAATCTGCTTTGGTAAAGGTGTCTGAAGAAATAACAGCAGAAGAGGCTGTGTAGGATAGTGTTCCCTGTCCATATCTCTGGATTGGGACACTCTAACTCTGGATTGTTAGAGTGCTCTGGATTGCAATATGAATAGAAATCTCTTCACTGTTACAGGAAGAACTACCATCACGCATTATGTCAACAGAAACATTATTTTTCAACCTCGGATTGCAGAAATAATTATTTTAAATCCAATTATTCCTAGAAAGATAGCTAAAAACTTCCAACATCAAACATGTAATGAAGAAAAAATGATGACATTTTACATATGATTTTGATAATTGGTGAAGAAAAGCTTCTCTTAAAAATTAAGGCACATTGGGATTTTTTTTTTAGTGCAAACTCTGAGAAATACGTGGGAGTGACAAAGTTCAGTGTTTTGTTAAACCAGGACTTCAAAACCTCTACAACATTTACAAAGACTTAAAAAAAAAAAAAAAAAAAAAAAAAAAAAGGAAAGAGGCC
>NW_020455171.1:921945-957685 GCF_003342845.1 Nothoprocta perdicaria
GAGAAATACGTGGGAGTGACAAAGTTCAGTGTTTAGTAAAACCAGGAATTCAAAACATCAACAAAAAAAAAAAAAAAAAAAAAAAAAAAAAAAAAAAAAAAAAAAAGAGGAAAGAGGCCTGAAATTAACTGGACTAATGACCCATTAAATGGGAGTGTTAGGAACTGTCACAGATTCTTCAAGGAGTAGAAAAACACCAGAAACAGTTCTTTTCCCAGTTTACTCTTCTTCAAAGGGAGTAGACCAGTCTAACTGAATATTCTCATGGATGACATTGGTAAAATACAAAGGAAATACTGATGTTGACCCAAAACTAAGGGTACTGCAAATGTGGTGGAAGATCCAGATGTTGCAAAGGGAGAATTAGATGCCTTTCAGAATAACAATATTGGAATATTCCAATATTATTCTAATATTCTTATTCTGAAAGAATATAATAACATGGATTGAAATTCACTTGCAGAAAGAACTAGAATTAAATAACAAGAATTCCTGTGCTGAAACAGAGCTTCATCAATTGAAAACGATAACAAGAGAGACCATCATAATTAAGAGATAAAGAAAATAAATCTGATTGGACAGGCCTTCAAGTGAAATATTTCCAGCACAGCTGGGAAAATGTGAATGCCACTTTGTGAGATGTTCACAATACCTTAGCTGGAATGTCTGCAGTATTCTGGTAACCAGGGTTGAGGTTAAGAAACCACARGTTCAAACAGAGACACGTGCAGAGAAGGGCTACTAGGAGGGGAGCAGAGAAATGAAAGACCTGTTTTACAGAACGAGAAGCAGAAGAACTTTCCTTGTTTAGTTCACTAAATTAAGTCTGAGACTGACATGATTACTTTCTACAAGCAAGTAAACAGAAGGGAAAAGAGCTGGGAGCTTAAGAATACTGGCACAGGACTGAATGTGAATAAATTATCCATGAATAAACTGAGGAGGAAAATCAGATTTCTGATGGTCGTATGAGTSAGGTTCTGCCTCATTCTTCTAGTGGGAATAATTAGAACAAACAATATCAGTGTCTTGCAAACACTGTGAATGAGATTACACTGTTGCTGCCTATCAGCAGAATAAAATAAGTAATGTAAGAATCTGTTTCTGGTTTGGTGTTGCAATGTCTGCTAACAAAGCACAGGTCCTCTTGGGATATTTTTAAAGCATTATTATAGATAAGAAACCAAATATGAATGGGTACTAAGATGGAAATTAAACTCAAGTTTGTTTACCTTTGCTGGGTATTTTTTCCCTGCTAAGAAAATTAYGGACTTACTTGTACGCATTTATTTCTTGTTCCATTTTTTCACCATGAGTGATGTTTGCCAGAGTCACAAGGGGACAGCAGGCAGACAGGCCTTCCTCCATCACCACAGTACTTCAGTCTAGGCCAAGCAGTATAAACCAGGTCGCTTGCTCCGTGATCACAGACTGTGAGCAGAGCTGTCATGGTTTCAGATCTCACACCAGCAGCACCCCTTACAATGAGTGACTTAACCTTTCTATCATTAAGTAAGAACAACAGAATTGCCTGCAGGAACAAGAGAAGGCTTTCTGTGTTATTGCCCAGCCATTTGTAACTGCAGCCAGCTACCTCCAGCTGAGTCCACCAGGCCTTCTTGCCATGATCTTTCCATGTGCCACCATGGTGCTTACCACAGTCTTTCCATTTCCACCACACAGACTTTGCAGGAGGCTGGATCTCTCTGGTCCTACTGAAGGTGCGCAGTTGCAGACGTGTGGCATCCCCGGCAGGACCCAACACCTCATATGGACAAACTAGACTGAGCAAGGAGATACGTGGAGGCATCTCCAGGAAAGGTGGAACAGGCCTCTGCAATGAGGGAAAGATTACCTCTCTGCTGGGGAGAAAAACCTCATTTAGGAAGTGAACAATTCTACCAAACAGAAAAGTGTGAATGAGGTATACTTCTTTTCTTTATTTGTAATCAATCAAACCCAAATAATTTCTTTCTAATAGTCACTTAAGAAAAAAAACAGTTTGAGCCAAGTTACATGATTCAATTAGTTAGGAAATCCTTCGGTACTTTCTACAATGATGAAAACCAGAAGACAAAACACTGCCTTTACAGCGGATATCACATGTAACTGAGTGGAGCAGTAAGATAGAATTAGGCAGAAAAAGAATTTGGTCCTAACTCTTCCAGCATATAGTCCTGGACACAAACTTGTGTATCCCACCTGAGCACTCTGAGCTTTGGACGGAGGCACAAGAGTAGGCTTCTGGTTTCAAAACAGATGTACTCTGAAAAACTGTCAAATAAAAATTAGACCAAAGAAGAAAAGCCTGAGTGATTCAGTTGCCTGATGGCTCAAACAACAGCTGAACTCTAGTCTTTGCTTCAATTAGTCCTTGCTCCAAATGCCTACCCCAATTTTCAAATAAAATAGCTTTACTGGAAGAGGTTGAGAGGGCATTTTCTTAGCTCCCCATTGGGAACTGGGAAGCACAAGTTCCATTTCTATCTATTTCTTGGCAGAAGATGGCTTTGAACTATAGTCTAGTCTATCCTTGCTGGGTTTGTTAATGTCCAAAGCTGTCAGGGGAAAGCTACTCTTGCCTTGTCGATTTTGCAAATCTACCCTCAAACCAAGCTGCAAAATTGATGTAGTTCCTTTCAGAACCCCCTGGATAAGCCAGTTTACATTTAAGCTTGCTTTTTCTTTGGGTCCAAACTATTTAATGCAAATTGAATTCACAGATGGTTTCAGCTACCACAGAGCCTTTCCATTTGCTGATTTGAGACATTTTGTTTTGGTCAAATAATGTATTTACCAAAAACATTTGCCTAACTCCAGCCTTGGGGTTATTTAGACAAAAAGTCCCTGGCTAATCAGGCCAGCCATTGTTCTAGCCTCTGATACCCTGTTGTCTGCCTCCCCATCTTACACTGGCCACATTTGCTTGCACAGAGCCTTTTGTTCATTATCTGGCTGTGTGGATTCAGAGCTGATGTTCTTTTTCTTCCCATCTCAAAAGCATGTTATGCAAAGACAGCACTCTGCTGACAAATTAACAGGGGAAAATAGCATTATTTAAGCACTGACATCTCAAACTTTTGTCATGGTGCTGTATAAATACAACACAACAGTATTCAATGTCTTCTCGGATCAAATGTTTGCCATGAAAGGATGTCTGTGAATCTATTTAAAGGGGATTAAGATTTTAGCTGGCTAGATTCTGGGTCATTGGTTTAATGTCTATATTATACTGTACTGTAGTATCTGTCTGCTAGATAGATTGCTTTAACATCTATCCTACGGCATACCATGCTAATTATGCTTTCCATCCTCTGCAAGGCATTTTCGGATCTATGCRTGAAGAGTGCAGTGCAAGTGGCTGCTATGACTATTGCACTTTGTTAGCTGTGTGGCTCTCCCATTTCATATTCCYTAGCCCCCGACTGACACACACCCTTACATGTACTCTGCTTCCTCGTGAAGACTGTGTAGGAACATCCCTCTTACAAAAAGGCATGATTTCTCTTGCCAGCCTGTGAGCATACGCAGTAATAGCTAGCAGCAGCACTATTCTAGGTTGCAATTTAAGCTCTAACTGGAAGGTGGGGTTTATTTTTCTTTGGCATGTTCAGATTATAATTTTCTCTTTTTTTCTCTCTTTTCAATTTTGATCAATTTTAAAGAGAAAAAAAAAAAAAAGCCCAGAAAATCTAGCTTAGAGAACATCAAAATGGAATAGTTCACCTGGTCAGAAGTTTGCCCTCCTATCTGGAGGTGTGTGCTAGGAGGGAAATTGGCACTTGTCAGATGTAACATGGATTTTCTGCTTAGGCTGTTCCTCCCGCCCATAACTGTGAAAGCTTCATTTTCCAGGAAATTTACTGTTCTCTGAAAAAAATCCCAGATCTTCATTTGCCAGCCCTTCTGCATTTCCCAGCTCTGCCRTATGAAGATTAGAGGCACATGTGCCTACAGTCAACATACAGTATTAAACAGCTTTGTGTGCAACTGCAGAAGCACCCCCCGCTTATGCTCCTGCCCCCAGTGAGATTTGCGTGGCACAAAGGAGTGTTCTGTTGTCCTCAAAGCACAGGAACAACAGACCTGTGATGACAGAAGTGTGATAAATAGAGAATAATGTGTCTTGCTAGACAGAATAATGAGATTACATATGAGCTGCCATATCATATCAATTAAACCATTGGGCCTTTTCGTCCAGCAAATCCATCCTTCCACAGTGATCAGTGCTCCAGGGAAAGGGGGAGAGAGAGGGAGAGGCAGGGCTGACATAACCAGCTTAAAATAACCCAGATGCTCCTGCTGCTGCTGTCCCGGGCACAGTCAGCCCAGGGCTGGCGCAGGAGAGCCGGGTGCTGCTGGGGGCACGTCTGCCCCGGGGCAGCCAAGCTGCTCAGCTGCAGCAAAGGCACTGATGCAGCTTCCAGATGCGTGATGGCCCTCAGCGTTGGCAGCTTTGGGGTCTCTGACACCAAAAATGGAGTGTGTGTGTGTGTGTGTTGTGRGGGTGGTGCAGCTCACCCCAAGCAGTTGCAGGTTAAAAAGGTCCCGAAGGTCATACATACTGACAGCTCAAGAGGCCATGTCTTATCTTCCTGTCTGGATTTCCGGGCCTTAACTTCTGTGAGAGTTCACCCCTCCAAGGTGATTTTCTTACAGCCATGTTGTTTGTAAATAAGGTCTGGCCTTGCAGTGACACTGAAAGTGCCCGCAACATATGCACACAAGGTCCACACTGTGCCATGACATCACGTTTTCCACGCAAGACCCAGCACCTGTATGCAGCAAACCTGTCACCTGAAGACCCCAAGGGTAGAGTGAAACACTCTGCAGAGGATGTCCTGATCCCTCACCCAATTCCCCAACAGGAGCTCCACCAGCACCTCTTCTGGCAGCAATCCTAGCTGGCAACACAGACCAGGTGAAATTCACTATGTGGACTGAATGTGTGCCCAGAGATGCTTCCTCCTCACTATCTCAAGGAGGCTGAGCTAATTGGAAGCATTTTTGCTATTCACTCAAGTAGCTATGTAATATATTGTTTTCAGACTTCATTGTTGTCATGAGCCAGCTATCTACAGGTTCTGAGAAAGGGTCCGAATATAACCCACAGAAATGGATTTACAGGGCAGAATAAACCTCCATGAAATCAGGAATGGCTATTTCTCATGTTACATGTGTTGGATGAGCATACTTGAACTGCATATCCTATAGGAACACGATGGGATGCAAGACTTCCTGGCCCTTTCTCCAGCTGCTTTCAGCATATTTATTGTATAAAAAGATTTAATGAATTACTCCAAAAGGATAGAGAAGCAAAGCTTGGTTTCCTATCCATTTCAGTCTCATGGCTGGATTTATTGATACCTAAGAAGACATAAGCTCCAGATGAGGTTTTTGCTGGGAATCACTCAGTGTCTCTTTGCCACGTGACTCCACATATCTCTTGGATAAATTCACCTTGCAATCTTCCCTMTCTCCTATTTTCACCTCACCCGTGGGGACTGCTTACCTCCTGGTAAACCAGGCTGAAATTGGCTGATGGGGTCATGGTTATTGAAAAGATGGCAGACCAGAGGAGAACCCACCTCAGTACCAACATTTACTCTGTCTCCAAATGACCAACCTACATGCCTTCTTCACTTGARGCAGAATGCAAAATTACCCTCTGACAAACTAGCACTTTCTCCTACCTGCTGTGAGCTTCTTGGTAGGTGAAGGGCCCGCAAGGAAGGAGGCAAAGGGAAAAAAAAGGACATATCAACAGGACCACTCACAACCTCCAGGAGACTGGGTGGAGCATTTCTGCAGAATGACAGCAGCACATGTGTCGCACCCAGATTGCCTTCATGCGCAGTGTGTAACCTTGTGCTTTTGCAATACAGCACGAGTCCAGAACTTGCCTGAATATTGGGACACTGGCCAYTGGGGCCATGAGGCCTGGCTCCTCTACCTGCGCTTTAAAGTAGAAGTGGGTCCCCAGCAGTCAGAGGTGTAGGAGCAGAAATCAGTGAGGAGTGCGGAGTATCCAGAGGGTTATGCAGCAGAAAAAGAGCTGGAGTGAGTATAAAATGAACGGAAGCACCTGCCGCAAAGAGCAAGAGGTAAAAAAAGATAACAGAAGTCAGAGATAACTCCAAAAGGAAACAGAAGATAAAAAGGTCTGGTCTATAAAAGAGAGAAGAGCATTCTGGTCACGTAAAGCATGATTTCTCAGGTGGCTTAGCTGGTGCCAGAGACAAAGCAGAAATTTGCAGCAATGTGTAATGTAACAAAGGTTACAGCTACACAGGAAAGGCAGAATTGACATTGGTTTCTTAGCCAAGGTTTTTACTTCCTGAAATGGCAGTATTACTTTAAAGAAYCAGTATTTTGGAGATTACTTTTTAACACATGCATATATACATTTAAATACAGTAGCTGTTTAGACAGTATTTYAATTAATTGTCTTTTACTAGTGAGGCATGGTGCACTGGATGGAAAAATACAACCCAGTAATCACTGCCTATGAGATGGCAAAATCTGAATGACTTTGGCTGTCCAAGCTCATGAAAAGATATTCCAATAGTACATGAAGATAAAAATGGCTAATTAGTTTAGATCAAAAATTCGTCTACTTGCCCTGCTTCTAACAGTAGCCTAYGGCAATGCTTAAGGAAACAATGTCAAAGTAAGGCCAATAAGGAGCAGTATTTTCCCCGTACCAGACATGCATATTTAGCAAGCAGGAGTTATAGTGTCAGAATTGCATATAATCTACTTTTAGTGCAGATCATAATATCATTGCTTTTGTACTGGTGTATAACTGAGGAAAAGCAAAGCAAGAGGCTGTGAAATGACAAGTACCTACCACTGTGCTTCAGTGGAGTCTAGAAGTGGGGAATTTAGGAAGCCACCTCTTGTCACCATCTGATCCAGGAGTTTGGCCCCTCTGAAGGGTACCTTGGAGAATCACATCACTTCTGAGAAATACTTTACTACTGTGGAGAAAGACATCTTCTTCACCATGTTTCATATAGTGGGAAAAAAGTCTTTTTGTCCAGTGAGGTGCTGATATATAGAAAGGTAGTATCTTGAAAATGATTGATGGGAGAGTGGCAGAGCTGGTCAGTGGTGGTGGTGGCCATTGGATATGAGATCCTGGGCTGGTGCAGACTCAAGGACAACAGGTTCCCTTGAGACTTGAAGGAGTGAATGAATGTTTCTCTTGCCCTTTGGAAATTGGAGGGGATCTGTGATATTTCAGTGYTCAGCCAGAGCAGAAATGAAGGAGTGAGTCACACTCTCTGCCTCATGCATGGAGARTACAGGCTTCATAGAAGAGGCCTTTCCTGCACCTTGAAACAACCTCCCTCTGATGAACCTTAAAAAGGATTCAGCTCCCCTCAAGCTGGTAAAGCCTGTGCAGTTTTGAAAGAGGCCAATGGTAAGATAACTAAAGAAAAAGCATCTGCAAGATAACAATGAAAAAATACAGTAGGACTGGCTAGAGATAACAGATCTATCCGAAAAGCCCCCCTCCCCACTCCTTCAACCCCCCAAAAATGTTTGGGAGAAGGAGGAAAAAGATCTTAAGTTAATTCAGTACTGTGCGTCGCGTGGAGAATGCCTGTGACATTTTGGAAATGTCGACAGCTTGGGGAAATGAAGTGACTTGCCATGATTTCAGAGTCATGCTTGTCCCCCTACAACATTGTTGGAATTGTTAATACCACAGCTATGCAAAGTAATGAGATTGCTAGGTTACAGTGTGAACTGAAGCACGCTGAAGCACTAACTGGCTGGGAAGACTGGACTTGCAGATGCTGGACACCTGAACCTTGCATTCCTACAGGGTCATATCTCAGAGAAAAGGGAACTGGAAGGACTGCTATTGCACTGTTGCAGCATTGCCAGACATCRGTGTTCATACCTGGCTGTTTTGTGCATGGAAAGCTGAAATTGAAGAAGAAGGTGAGAAATCCACTTATTTTCTCTTCTTCTAAAGCTGATTGCCTAGGAGGCAAGATGTCAACTGTACTGTTATAAAATGATTGTTTGGATTAATATATCTGCATCAGTACTCTATCTTGCTTCACTGTGAGTGGTTATGCCGGAGCAGGGGGTTGCTGAAGATAAGTCCATGCAACATTATTCAGGGTGCAAATATGAGAGGTATTTGAAACATCTGAGGAGAGCAAAACTTTTTAGCCTGAGGCTTTGGTTTGCGGGAAGGAGTGATTTAGCATGCCTCAGGGTTAGCAGGTAATGCAGGTTCTCACAGAGCAGCTTGTTAAAACAGAGGTAGGGGCAACTCTGAACTCGGTCTTGCAGCTGTGAAACAAGATCCCGTGTCTACTGCATGCAGGAAGTAGCTCTACAGCCAGTGAGTTGCCATGCTTGAAGAACTCCACTTGTAGGTTGGGTGAGGAGCATCCTGTGAGTCCCGATAGCCTGGAMACTAGCATAGGAGTGACAGCATTCACCTGCTGTGGGAGAGCTGCAGGTGCAAGTTCCTAATCTCTCTGATTCAAATCTAGGGCCTGGATCTTTTATGTTGCAGATAGCCAGTTTTTCCTTAATCTGATCTGTTCTACAGCATGGGATGGCTTCATAAGTGGGGGTAAAAAGAGAGAGACAGAAAGCGTGAGTGCCTCATTCAGTAGAAACCTCCAAATGTAGTCAGCATGACCACCTAGGAGATGATGAGGTACATTCACCACACTGACCAAAGCATTACAGGCAGAGATGAGGTTTTCAGAAAGCTTTTTGATCGTGATGCTCATAAAAAAATAAATAAATAAAATAAAACTCCATACTTTTTACAAGGCAGGCAAGTCCTTCCCATCCAGGGCTAGTCACAATGTGTCCTGAAGCAAGAATTATTCACATTCCCCAAATACTTATGGCATGGTAAGAGAACTGGTTCTTAGGACTCCTTTAAAGATGAAGCTTCTTCAGAGGATTTTCTTATATTCTTTCTCAGATTTACCAGCTCAAGCTGGTTTGGCATCTCTTGTTATAATAAACATGCCACTAAAGCCAGTGCTTCCTTTACTTTATCTTTTTGACAGATCTGTGAGCTYTGCCAGCCATGCGAGACTGGCAGGCACAGAGGGTATTCCCATCACCCAGAGTCACAAGGCAGAACCAGTAGCCCCAGGTTGTGTACAGCCTGCAACCAAAGCAAAAGTGCATGGGGGAACAGGAATCTGCAAATATTCCTGTGACAGCATTGCTTTGTCTGAACGGAGGTTTTCTCTGCGAGGAAACCAAGCCAGGCACTATTTTCGAGTGATGCATAATAATGGCATTGCAGTCATCAGGGTAAATTCTTTCCTTCTGTAAGAAAGGARTTGTGAAACTGTTTCTATATTTAGGGGAGAAACTCTGCATCAGCTAGAGTTTCTCGTTGAGTGCGTTATGAATGAYTGTCCAAGCTGTGAGCAGAATAAGCAGTGACATTACAAAAGTCAAATGACTGCTGCATGCTATCTGTCCCTACCTGACCTCCTTACTAAATCTCAGAGAAATGCAGAAAGTTAGGGAGCGCATCCAGGCCTTCAGTGAGATGTGAGGCACCAATCCCCACAGGCCCTTGAAAGAGGCTGTCATCTCCCCTCCTTTAGGCTGCCTCCCAGTCAGAGACACAGCTGTGGTGGCCTTGTTAGCTGTATAAGCTTGATGCTGTCCGACATCATGTGCATCCTGAAAAGTGTCCTCAGCTCCCACTGAAGTAATGGGAAGTTGAAGAAGACACTTGGATGCCCAAGGAAGTGCTCAGGGTTGGATCCTCAGGGTATTGCTGCACTGGAGAGGGGAGGGAAGAGAGAAACCCTCTCATATCTGTGTGACCCGGGTGTGCGTGAGAAGAGCCTTGCCCAGAGCACAGAGATGTCTTTAGCCAAGGCATCGTTTCCAATCACAGCCATTAAATGGGACAATTAGTAAGGTGTGAAGAAGTAGGTAGTAATCAGGGAATGCTCTAACACTAGGTATGCAGTGGGGGACCGCTAAGGGTTGGCTACATTCCTGAGTTTTAGATAACTGTATTTCCTGAAGCACTTGGTGAGAGAATGATTTGTATCTCAAAAGAAGGTTATAGGTGAATGTCTGCTAAAAGTACTTGTTTCTATGTCTATTATCTTTATTTTCTTGTGTGACCTGATGCAGCACTCAAGATAGGCTAGGTCACATCTATAAGCCACCCTGACACTTTATGTTAAACAATAATAGGATGAAATCACAGCACACTTTATTTTTCAATATGGCAATTCTGAAGCTCCATTTTTTTTCAATTTCACTGGTATGAAAACCATCTTAGAATAAAACKTCATTTCTAGGGCCATGATTTACCTAATTGACATTTTTTTATAGTATGTGGATTTATACTAGCACGTTTTGTTTTCCTCTTGGAACACTTAGGGTTTTAATATTATTAGACTAATATTAACCAGAATATAGATTTCATGATCCTAGTAAAAATTAATTACAGTGAGGTCCTTTCCTCAGAAGTCACTGTGTGTTGCTCCTTGGAGACATAACACATGCTAAGCTCTAGGAAAACTAAGCATGATAGGATATAACATCACATCAAAACAGAACAGGCAGAAAGCTGCAACAGGACTAGTGTCACATTTAGGTGAGAAATATTTAATGACTGGCCTTTCAGTGCCAAAACTTTGGTATATTTTAGGAAGGGTATATTACACTGTCTACATTTTTACATTCCTTAATGCTTAAGGGCCCATTTAAAATGCAATTGTGTGAAAATAAAATTTTTAGTTGTTTCATCTATGTTCCCTTCCTGTCTTCCTTACACACGGGGTCTTTGCTGCTCTGTGTCTCTTCCAAGCCCTAAATACTAATTTCCCTCTCTAGCTTGGGAAGGAAGTTTTTAAAGCTTAAAAATGTCTACATCTTTGCCCTGCATGTGGCTGCTTTGGAGATAAAAAAATATATATATATATATATATAAATAAATAAATATATATATATATAAATGTTAATGTGGGGCTTTAGATTTTATTGTGACAGCAGTACAGCATTATAAGACAAGAGAACTGGTAATTTGACCAGTAAAAACAGGGTCTCAGTAAAAAGACAGAGAGAGTCTCAGTAAAAATAGGGTAATTTATGAGACCYTCTCCTACAAGACCAGGAGTAGAGGGTCTCTCTGGGATAAATTATCCCCAGAGCCCTTGAATCAGTAACAGCAATTACATTAGCTCTCTCTAAGGGAAAGGTGATGTCATGGTAATTTTGAACAAATAAAAGGAGTTGCAAATGGTAGAAGCCAAAAATAATTTTACATTATCATCTTTTCTGATCGGATTATTCATATTTGGGGKTTCAGTTCATTAAGATTATTTCATGGCCAACTGACTGCAAAGATTTTTGCCTTTTGCCTCTTTCTTGCCTCGCCTCCACGCTAGCTGGCCTTTTCCTCTGTGCCCGTCTCTGCTTTTCTTCTAGAMATGTCACTGAGCCTCCACTCTCTGTCAGTTCAAACCTTCCTATTGCTTTCCCTGCAAAGACCTGGATTTCCATTTTTTTTTTCTGTCACATTTATCCCTCTTCAAGGATGTGTTGGCCAGCAGACCAGGGTGAGCTGTATGCTGGTCTGCCTTCACTTGCACTATCTCCTCCTGCTTAATCCAGTGCAGCTAGTTTCTGCCTATTGACAATGAATGTTCTTTCAGGTCATGTGATTTCCTCTGCATGCATCTCTCTTCCCATGTCTACTCACTTCTTGCTCTATGATGCTCCCCATAACCTTCACAACACTTGTTTGCTTTTGTGGACTTTCTGATCCTCCAGTTTCTGATCCCCTCCTTTCACAATGGGCAATACAAGCTCTTTGTYCCCTCAGTCTCAGTTCATCCTGGCCTGCTTCAGAAGAGCAACTATTCTTCTAGACAATTATTCCTGACTTTCCAAAACACCTTCTTATCTCACAGAATCCCAGAATGGTTAAGGTAGGAAAGGACCCCTAGAGATCATCTTGTCCAACCTCACTGCTCTAGCCGGGACATCTAGAGCACCTGGCACAGGATGGCATCCAGGCAGATTTTGAAGATCTCCTGAGAAGGAGACGCCACCACCTCTCTGAGCAGTCTGTTCCAGGGCTCTGCTGCCTCGTGCCTGGTTGGTGTCAACCAGGACTTCCAGGTCCCKCTCTGCGGAGCTGCTCTCCAGCAGGTCAACCCCTAATCTGTYCTGCTGCCTGGGATTATTCCTCCTCAGGTGCAGGACCCTGCGSTTGTTCTTGTTGAACCTCCTGARGTTCCTCTCTGCCCAACTCACCAGCCTGTCCAGGTCCCTCTGGATGGCAGCACAGCCCTCTGGAGTGTCAGCCACTCCACCCAGCTTGGTGTCATCTGCAAACTTGCTCAGGGTGCACTCTGTGCCCTTGTCCAAGTCACTGATGAACAAGTTGAACAGTACTGGGCTCAGTACTGGCTTAGTACTGATCCTTGGAGGACACCACTGGCCCCAGGCCTCCATCAACACTGCCCATACTTTCACTTTCTAATATGTGATTTATCTTAAAATGGGCAACACGTGCCTCTGGTATTTCATTTCTTCATGACTATATCCCCGGCCTTTGACCATTGCTGCTAAATTTCTTTATTATTCATAGATGATATAGTTGGATGTGGTTGCTGTGGCCATCTAGTCTGATCTCTAGTATAAATTAAGCCCTAGGTATTTTCTGAATTATTTCCTGCTCTCTTTTCTAAAAAAGGACTTTCAAAAATGGCAACTCTTAGTTCATTCTTTTTGATGATTTAGCAGCCACCACAAATGTTAGCTGTTTGTTGCTGTGTTTGCTGCTTACTATTAAAAATACATTCTTTATTTCTGGACTGGATTTGTCAGCTTCAGCTTCCAGCTGTTGGTTCCAGTTTTATCTTCATCTGAAGAGTCCTCTTTCCCATTTCTGTTCCTCAAATAGATATTATGATTAATTCATCTCATAAACTTCACTTTGTTAGAATTAACCATCTGAGCTCCTGAGGTTTTCTACCATGTTTTTCATACTGTGGCTTTCTCTGAAGTGCCATCAGCTAATTCATATTATTCTTGCAGTAGGTGCGCCACAGAGAGATTTCTAATATAACTGTTGAGTCCTAATTGATATTCTATATACTGAAAGATAATATTTACTCTTCTGGGTCACGGTAATTGCTTGAAAAATATGTTCTCCCTCCATACTGAGTATACGTTGCTATATTTGAGAGTGATCCAGAAACTACAGAAACAGAAACCTTTTTATATTTGCCCTTGTAAAATGTAAATCATGATGAGGACTTGTGATATGTATCAGTGTTCTTGTTTGCCTGCAGTATTACCTAAGAAAAAAATGAAAAGGCTTTCAAAGCTATTTTTTTAGCATTTTAGGATACAATACCATATCCAACTCATTTTATAGAGAAGATGCCATTCTGTCCATATGGCCAGTGTCCTTTTCCTAATTGATGTAGGACTTTACAGTTGATAAAATGTAAGCAATTTTTTTCTTTGCATGCAGTCTACAAATGATCCAAATCAGCCTGTAATTAGCATGTTCCCAGTCTTTTTCCTGTCTCATAAACTTGATAAAGGATTGTTCTACATTTTCTTCCAGATCACAGAGACAGGTTTGAAATAGAGTATGTACAAAAAATAAGCTTCATGAAACATCTCCAAAACTAGATCTTTTTGTAAATAATTTCCCATTCACAATTATATTTTCAGATCTCTATGACAGCTGGCTTTTAGTCCCCTTTGCGCACACTTTGATGCTTTTGTGTCTTCCTAATTTCTCATACAAAATGTCAAGCAGTACCAACCTGAACATCATGCAGAAGATGGTTATTTCAACTCTGTTCTTTTAGTAGTAAAGTCTAGAAACTACTTGATTTTAAAATAACAGCCAAAAAGTTATTTTAATGGAATTTTATTTTGTCAAAACCTGTGTGAGCTAGAATTAGTTGTATCTTTTTTTCTTTTCTTTAGGAAATCAAATTCTCTATCATTCTATAGTGATCATATTCACCAGATTATTTTTCAGTGGCTCAGCTTAGTTTCACAGGGTTAGTTCTTTACTGATACTGCCACCATATTGGCTTTCTGCAGCTCCCCAGATACTTCATCACTGTTTCCATTGATAATTGATATTACTGATGGGGAGAGCTATTCATCAACTCTTCTAAACCTGTTGATTACAGATTTTCTAGATATCAGAAGTCAAAGGGTAGAAGTTGATGTTTAGCATTATCCTTTCTGACTTTTGGAATAGAATGAATTCCATACAGCTTAGAAATTCAGTAATGATTTTTTGCTTTCTTTCTGGTGATAGACAAAGGCACAGAGTAAGATCCTTTAAAAAATCTTTGCCTTACAGTCATTTCTATGTTCCTTCTGAAGAGGTTGGGCTGTAGTAATGTTATAATTAATTTGACTAGAAATCAAGCACCTGCACCTTCACCAATGGGGAGAATGGTAACTATCCTTCCAATGAACTATCACAGCAGTTCATCTGACTGTTCATCCGGTATTCACTAAAATTCAGATCATTTCCAAATTGGATTGAGAAACCTTCAAACTTTCTAATGCACCAATTATTTTGTGTGCATGTGTGAAGAATTTCTGATGGCAAATTGAATAGATGGAGCAAGAATAATATTTATTTTTCCTWAGGGTTTTCTGAATTTTTGGGAATGGTATTTTGAGTTGAAAACCATGTTGCTGTCCCATCACTGAAGTCCCATTCATTTATATCATATGTTCTGCACTTGCACAGAGCACAAGTATTAAATATCCATCTCTTCTCCAAAGGAAAACCTTCTGAAAAGACTTTGTTTAAAGATTTACTTTGCTTAAACTTGCACTGGCTCAAAATGAAAAGTAAAGTCAAGGCAAATATAGTACATATCACCACTATCATTCTCAAATACTAAAGGTTTTAAATGCATAGAAGGAAAAAAAAAGTCTGTCTTTTAAGTGGCTTCTGAATCAATCTGAAGTATTGTAGCATATGTTCCCATTAAGAGCAGCATAAGACGCAGAACAGTCTTTGCTTATGGAAAGTTCATATCAGAATTGTTGGACCATTTGGATTAAATTGCATTTAGCTGCTTAGCAGAGCCAATGAAAGTGTTAAGGGAGTTGCTAAAAATCTTTCCTGCAGTAGGAGTTAGCTTCATCATGTCTTTAAATTACTAGTATCAAAATTCTCACACCACTCATAGAAACATGTCTGGTTAAAAGGAGCTATAGGTAATGGATTTAATGAACCATTACTATGACTGAAAATGGCCATTTGGGTGCCTAATAGCCATCACACATTTGTTAAGTGAGACCTATGAGCCATGAGCAATTTCTGCTCTGTGATGAGTAGTAGGAATCAGCAATCTAGAGATATTACTGGAAAAAAAAAGTATATATATTTTTTTAATACGGTGAAGTATTTTTTATACAATTTTTCAAAAATACTATTCATGGTAAGACATTTACCAGAACTGGAAATTTCACAAACTGCAATGCATTGGCAGAAGAACAGATTATAATGGAAAACGTGAACAGCCTCTCACGTAGTTCCAATAACAGTATGAGTGCTTGCAAGAATGGAAGAATTTGCCTGTACATCTATATTCTATTAGAATTTTATTTTGAAAGACCATTACAACATAATATAGCAGATACACACATAAACCTCAGTTACACAGTCTTCACAGTAATCAGTCTTCACATTAGGTGTGCATAGGTATAATTGGAACAATTGTGTTATGAGGCCAGTTGAATTAAGTAGAAAACAACGGAGAAAGGAGAAGATGCCTTATTTTTCTCAGCTCCCCAGGTAGAGCCATGAGATATACTGTGCATGTGATGTTCAGTGGCACCCAGTGGAGCAGATTATTATCAGGACAGATGGTTGTAAGAGTTTCTTGTGAAAACAGCTATCTCAGAATGCAAAGAGAAAATTTGACTGGATTGAGCAGAATTTTTCCTTTTTCTTTAAACAATATCCAGCACAATGTCTCTCCTGTCTTTGATTTTTTGTGCTATATGACAAGGTAAATCTTTACCATTGATGCTGATAATAAAAACTTTATCAGGTTTAGTATACAGCAATGGAAACAGAACCTGCAGTTGCCACATGTTTTGAGTTAGAGTGTCTGGAGCACATGTGCTGTTTACACCAACATGAAATGAGGTGTCTTTTTCAGATCTAGCTTCAAGGGAAGTTGCTTAGCCTGCACTCACAGGCAGTSGACTAAGGTCGAATAAAGAATTCAAGCTAAACAAAAAGGTCAGAGGACCCTTTCAGAGAGCTAAGACTTAATCTAGAAGTCTTCTAGTGTGCTGGGGCTCCCTTTGAAGTTCATATTCTGAAGCTCTATTTGGTAACAATGGATCTGACTTCCAGAAAGCAGACAGTCCTGGCGACAAGGGGCATTGAGACTGTAGACTGGAACCTGGAACAGGATGCATGAGTGGTCAGATCTCATCTCAGCACAGTGGTGTGGTACACCTAGAGCCAAGATCAGACAGCAACACACCTGGCAGCATGCAATTTGGGAGGAAAGTCAGTGGAATAACATCACTGAGGTACTTAATGATGCAGAAATATGAGATGTTAAGATATAAGATGAGATGGGATACATTAAAATCAGCAACAGCTGAGGGACATGATGATTTCCATGAATTATTGTTTCATTCACTTACATAAATAAACAATCAGCTTCAAAATCTAATGGTAAACTTTCAGAGTGGGAGAGTTAAAGGCCTTCACTAGTCTTGTGCTCCAGCATCAGGCATGCAACCTTCCCAGGTTATAATTGTTTATGGAACAAGTGCTGCTCTCCAGAGATCTGAGTCCTTTTCCAGAGGCCCTCAGTAAATTTTCCTGCATGGCTTCAGACTGAGTGTTTCTCAGCTGAACATTTTCTTGTCCGGGTAACTAATTCAAAATCTCTTGGTCATTGACTTACATCCTTCATGATCTGTAGATACTCAAGTTTGAAAATGTTGGCTCTTGGGCCTCATGTTATGTCTCCAAGATTAAAATGGTATTTAACTTGAAGTACAATTATGAGTCTAGATATCTGAAAATATCTGAAATATTTGAAAATCCACAGTTTGCAATATTGCAAAATTTGCAACATCTGCGAATACCTCGGATCTTAAAAAGGTGGGGATGGATATATTATTATTTAGAATTAATACTTAGTAAGATTTCATAGCCTGAGTCAGAAACCCAAGTCCTCTGTGTCCCAGACTTACTGCAAATTAAATGTAAACGTGAGTGGGTTAAGCCATCATGTAGTACTGCTGTGGAGATAACTGCTATTTATCATTGCCTCCCACAGTGAGGGTGTAAAAGGCAGCCTGAATGTCACATATACTGTATTTATAATGCTACTTTAAGGTCATCTCCATGTGCAGATGCTCTAGACAGAATGGCTGATGAGTACAGATGTGGCTGTTGCAAGGTGCTAAATAGATTTGAGATGATTATTTTATAGAAGCCATATTTCAGCCAGAAACATTGCYGCAGTCACTCTATCACTGGCAACATTCCAGCCACCAACAGCTGGCAATTAACACTTACACAGAGATGCCCAAATTTTGTCCAGCTGAAAGCTTCAGTGGCCACTTGCCAGGAGCTTTAGGGCTGCACCTATTTTACATAAAATGCAGATTGCAGATGACTTAATCTTTCCTATGGAGCTATGGCCCATAAAGGTTTTTGTTTCTGGTATACTTAGCTGTACCCAGATCAAACCATTGCCCATTTGTGGAATTAAATGGACTACATTTAGCCTCAAGGTTGTATTCTTGTTTTCCCTTAATTATGTTATTTGTGCATGGGCAAATTGCACAAAACTTCATAATCTGAGTGTTGATATGCTGCTGTTAACCCTGCTGCTTTGAACATGAAGAGGGGAAGAGACTTTTCCAACATATAATACAGACTTGATGATATAATTTAACTCCTAACAAGTCATTTGTACTAAGCATTATCCAAGAAAGAAAAATTTCTTAAAGAAAAATGTGCAGACTCATTGTAAGMCAAGGAAAGAGATACTAGATTACAAAACTCTTTAGGAAGGAGGAGCCTGAGAAAGAGAAGATACCAATCAACATGAAAGACAGATTATAGTTTCAAGGTCTGCATGAATGAGGAAGGGCCCATCTTTTCTTTGTCTGCTTCTACATCTGTAGCAGTTCTCTCTGTCTCCTTGTGATATGAAAGTTGTGCAGCAGTTGCACTAACAAGAGGACTCATCTATGCAACATTCTTCCAATCACTTTCCTGATTAGTCCATTTCCAAGTCCTGTCTCCTTTTTTGCTAGAAAGGTAAAGAGAATAGTTGGGACTATATCAACTCACATTTTACTCTTGTAACTCCAATGATTCAGTGGAATCCTAATCACCAGGGACTCTGCACTCTGCAACAGCACAGCTCTGACCATGATTTGGCAAGTAGGTGTTCAGGGTAGTAGTGCTGTCTGACATGTGTTACAGTCTCAAACACAGAGGCCAAAACTCAGGTCTTTATTTCCTCAGTTAAGTCTACCTTTAGTTCACAAAGTCATGCTACAGCTCTTTGGCCTTGTGTGGCCTCTCTTATTTTCTGTAAAATAGACCCTCTTATTTTCTGTAAAATAGACCAGCATGAGCAAGAGAAGGAGGGAGTGCCACCAGCTTCCTGTGCCCTCGGACAACCTGGAGCTTGAAAATCAGGAGTGCGCTTAACCTAACAGCCTGGAGAAGGAATTGAATCCACAGCTCCTTTTGACAGCACAAGTGGCATATTACTCTTCTACTCTCTGAAGTGAGATGTGGGCACTGTGCCCTGACCATATTTTAGCAGAGAAGAGTGACATTCCTCTTCTGTCCCACAGCTGTCCTTTTGGAAGGGATGYCCAGGTGTCTAACTCCAAAAGAGAATTACAAGGTATGAATTTTTGTCTGACTGATTGAATTTCTTGTAGCTTGGAAATAGAAGACTGAACTCCTAAGGGGGTGCAATTCAAGAAGCAACTCTTTCTTCAGCATTTTCTGTTGGGTCCCTTAGAGAGCTCCCTGGTCAGTGTATGGGGCTGTTGTGGGTTGTCACAGTCCCACTAGTTCCTTGTAGGAGTGCAGGGACCTAATTGCAGAGGGCTGTTCACTTCATGCAAGGGGGCAAGCTCAGTAGCTCGTTGTGAGGTTACAAAATCTGGCACTGTGACACTTTTTTTTTTTTTTTTTTTAACCGTACACAGATGTGATGGCACTATCAGCTTCTAACTGGCATAGAAAAGGGAAGGGCAGCAGCAAAGAATCAAAGCAGCAAAGAAATCTGGGGTGATCAGTGCATGGAAGAGATGTCAGAAGAATGGATAAACAAGAGCACTAACCCTAAAAAAGGCATGAGTGAAGGAGGGATAGAAATCTGCAGTATTCTCAGAAGCACAGAAAGGGTGAATGGGCAACATTGTAGTACAACAGCATTGTTCATTTTGCCTTGTAGTACAAAAGCTAGAGGTTTCCTTTCACGTAGAAACACCTATTGGTAATTCAGATGTTAGGAAGTACCTTTTCAAACAATGAGTAAGGTGTGGAACTCGCTACTTCATGCTGTCCTTTCTTCTATGGAAAGAATTAGACAAACTAAAGACAGAAGAGTCTATTGTGGGTTGCTAACACAAGGATACTACTTTTCACTTGTGAAGTCCCGAGGGTGCAGGTCCCTGGTGACCAGAGAGACAAATTAGGGATCTGGCACTGCATACCTGTGCTGTTTTTGTATTCTTCCTCCAAGCATTCCTTGCCAGGAGGTGTGACACTAACAGCTGTGGACATAGAGGTAAGCCCAATTTATAGAGGGTCTCAAATTCTCTTTTGCTTTTCCTAAAGAGGTTTCAAAGGGAGAAAAAGTACCAGCCCAGACAGCTGCTTGCACCTTTTTCTGCATAACTGAAGAGATTATACTGCAGACACGCTCAGTTTGGCTCAACCCTGGGCCTTGCATGCTTTCTTCTAAGGCCGAAATTTTCTAAAACACTTGCACATACAAACATTTTGTGTGATTTTCTTTTTTTTCRTTTTCTTTCTTGTTTTATTTGTACTAGTGAAATATTTACATGCATTGTTCAAATGATGTCACACAAGTTTACCAAAACCAATTTCCCCAAGAGGCAGGTTTTATAGGATAGGGATTCAAACTCTGTGACAGAGCAAGCTAAGTACTTGCCCAAGCTTGCACACAAACCCTCTAGCAGAAAAGGGACCTGAAGAAATCCTAACAATTAGGGCTGTGATCTAAATGCCAGCAATGTCTGCTCTCAATAACTGGTTATTTTTCATGCTCTCTGTTTAGAATAGGCAGCTATTTATTTTGTTGCCCAAATGTGAGCAATTTTAAACACATGTTAAAACTATCAGCACCTCATGTCCTTCTGTAGAACAGGTGGTCTTCGTATTAYTCCCAAACTGGCCCGACTCACACCACATGTTTTGTGGGCCTGAACCTTTATCCTGGTGCAGAGAGCAGTCCCAGCTCTCAGTGGGACAAGGGCCACCTTTTCTCCTATAGCTTATACCCTAGTTTGGGGTTGGACAAGATCATCTCCAAAGCTCTCTTCCAAACTCAATGATTCAGTGATATTCTATTTTCTRTTTATTCTGTAATAGCAGCTGTGTATATTAAAACTTAGCTTCCCTGCTGTCCATAAGATATCCAAAATATCTCTGCAATAGGAAGAGCCTTCTGTGACCAGTGCTAATTTGACTTTCTGAGACAACTCACATAGTCAGGTAGAAAGTGATTTTCATCTCTCRTAAATCGATGTGTTGATGGAAGGAAAAGGAATATTTTAATGAATTATTCATTATCCCTCTCCCCTCTGGAACTGGCTAAGGAGCTGGCTTCCTGCTGAACAGGTTGAAAAGAAAGCTGTTGTTCAGAAGGACTGTGCAGCCTTTCTGCTGAGCACAAGTAATCCAAGGCTTAGACATGCATTAAAAGGGCTGTGGTAAAAGGTGGTGGTAAAAATGGCATGTTAGTCATTCAGATATCTTAAAGAAAAATTGCAGCCAGATTATGAAGATCCCGACAGGGTGGGGAAAAAACAAAAAACAGTGGAGAGGAATTTCCACAGCTTCATACATAGTAATTATGTAGTCATTTCATTGATAGTTGGATGAAAATGCATCACCTTCTCCTGATGGAGGGCAAAAACCTCCTGAGGATTCCATTCTCCTTTCAGGAAAACTGATTTGCCCTGTGATAATGGAGTCTCCTGGAGGACAGCAGTCCTGTTTGTGCCATGGTGGCTTGGGGACAAGCTGAGTATGTCTGAGGCTGTGCTGTGGGACAGGATGGGTGGCACGGGGAGATGCAGCAGACTCAGGCAGCTGCACTGCCAGAGAAGAGACAGACTGCTCAGGCTCAACCTCTTGTACTGAACTGTCACAGTGATCTAATTACTGGAAGTGAAGTGTGTGACATCTGGAGAAGTGCCCGAGCTTCAAAGTGACTTAGGCAGCCAGCGAATCGTACCCTCTGCCAGCTCATGACTACTGCACACACCTACACATCCATCAGCCATGGCAGAGCATGGAAAGAGGAGCTGATTTAACCACTGCTCGTCTTAACAGCTGCAAACACAAGTTCCGTCACCAGCCAGTGGGCCCAGGGTTATTTTGTAAGGGGCAAGTCGTGCATCACATTTATAGTGAAAAACAACTTCAGGACTTTCCCAGGCACTCCTAAGGGAAGGTATTAATTAATGAAGCATGTGTGCTCTCTCGTGACAGACAAGGTGCTGACACTTTCTACACAGCCGGGAGTGAGACGTTATCAGAATTTCTGAAAGTTACAGGCAATAATTTAAGCAGCTCTCCGAAAAGGTATTGCACTCACCATGAGGCAAACCTCTTCTGGATCTCATTAGGATGGATAAAGATGAATTAATCACTTGTCTGCAAGCTCTAGTTGCCTAGGGACCGGCGATCATGACCTGATTACATTCATTGTGGGTGGACAAAAGATGGTTGCAGTTTGATTCTTCAGAAGGGCTAATTTCCCAAAGTCAGATAAAATTACCAGTGAAATTAATTGGGAGGAAAGGTGTAAAGAAAGAAACAGGAGTCCTTTAAGAGGGCTAATTAGCTGGCCAGATTCTGCAGTTTCATGGCTGCAGTTTCACCCTCCAGAGATAAGAGAGCTTTGGCTTACAGTCTGTCATATTTTCCTGGCTTCCTAGCCACAAAGAGAAAGAAATCTGAAATAACAAAGCAATATATCACAAACAAACAAAATAGAGAAAGGGATATAAACAAGTAGCCTACAAAGTGCAGGGCAAGAAACAATAGGAAGAACTATAAATACATTAGAAACAAATACAAGTATAGACTAATTTTAAACTGTTTACTAGATAAGGATGGCAAAATTGTCAGTAACAAAATGGAAAAGGCAATAAATAGTTTGCTGGAAAGATAAAAATGGTTAACAAATGCTGTTACATCAAGCTCACTCATTAACAGAATTGTCAGTTGTTGTGTGAGTGTTTTTTGACACATATAGTATTAAAACCTTGGAGGTCATGAAGAAAAGAGCCACAAAATTATTGGAAGGCTTGGCTGCATGGGCTATTTGATTAAAGGATATTTTCTCCTTTTGTGGTCATTGAAATGATCTCTACTCTTGCAGAAAACAGTAAAACATTAACTAATAGCTGGAAGCTGAGTGTAAAGTGTTTATTTTTTAGTATTGGTGATATGGATGATATGGGTGATATGGGTGATTTTAATAATGGGTGATTAAACACTGAAAGAACTCCTAAAGAAATTGGTGCCKTACTGGAAGGCCACTGCCATGTTTGCTAATTCATTGCCTAGTCAATACTTTCTCATKATTTAATGCAAATAAGGATTCTTTCAGGGCTGGAGGGCTAAGGCAATCTGCTGGGCTTTAGCAAGGTACCAAGAATGCTTTTCTCAGGAATTTGGGTCATGTTTGAGGGGTGACTTGACAATCTCCCTGTGCCCGTAGCAGAGCTCCCATGACTACCAGGGCTGAGAGAGCAAAGCAACCCACAGCTCAGCAGGGAGACTCAGGAGTTTGATGCGGAAAGAAAACTGGAAGAGCATGAAAACTTACTTTATTGGCTCAGTGGAAAAAGTATGCATGCTCCTGCTGTTATGTCCACATACATTATAAACACATCCATCTTCTTGACAAAGAAATGAACTCCAGTCTCTAAATATTTCTGGTCACTTCCAACAAACATATGTTCAGAAGAAGTGCATTACATGCTTACCGTGATATATTATAAGATGGGCTTTCTATTCCCAAGCATAATAGTAGGCTATACCTCCCATAGTCGTGTTTGAGTTAGGTGTGAAGCAGATCYACCCCAGTAACAGTTCCTCTTTGCAGTACAACACTGCATAAAGTACATAAAAAACATAAAATAACTTGTACTACCTGTCCCATCCATAGGCTGATTTGCAATATCCACATCAAAAATAGGAAATAAACACACTATATATTTGCATTTTAGGGGAAGAATAAGAGGAAGATCGACATTGATGTTCCTGAGAGATTTCCTTGTCAATTAAGTCAGAAGCAGATAAGGCAAAAGAACAAGCAGAGAATACAAAATAAAAAATCTTCAGCTGAATAAAAAAGTCTGAAAGGCAGAGGGTGAAGCATATTAAATACTGCAGTATAAAAAAATAGACTTTTGTTTTGTAACAAAATTTTTTTAAATTACTTTGTAGATTTTATCATTTTATATTGAAATACATTTTCTAGTGAAATAAGCAATATATAGCAATTTRCAAATAGATATAAAATAAAGTGTCTACCACTGACATTTACACTTGCAAAATAGGAGCTCAGGCTAGCAATGCTATCTCACAGAAAATCCATCAGGAGAGTTTACAGTGGGGTTCATTTTTTACCAGGGTTCTGGAACTAGATGTGTAAAAGCATGTGTAAAATAGAAATAAAATCTTAACTAGTCTGTAAAATATTTAAAGAAGAAAGTTTTTTTTTTTATCTTCTCACAAAGATAGGTTTTTCTTGAGGATTCTACTTGCTATAGCCACTTGCTATAGCTCTGATTCCTGAAGTAGAAAAAGTTTAGTGCTCTGACATTGAACGTGTTGCACAGATTACAGCACAACAGTAGTTCAGAATGTTGTATAGCTTTGAAATGCAAATTATCAACACTGTAATATTTTCCTATACTGTCTTTAACTGCAGAGTGCTTTCCAAATTTGTATGTCCCAGTTAATTAGTAAATTTTTAATGAGGATGATCCACATACTGGGTACTGATTCCTAGGAAAGTCATGTGTACAGGGAATAATGATCTGACGGTAACTTGCAACCTTTTGTTGTATTGTTGCACTATGCTTCCTACCTACTGGTACAGTAGGTAGGAAGCATGCAATGGTCCAGTATTTGCCTCATGCAATGGTCCAGTATTTAGGAAGAAATGCAAAATATTGGAAGCTGCACCTTCTCTGAAGAGATTTCTTTGGTCAAGTCAATGCATTTAATTCATACAATCGGAAATTATCCTGGGCCCAGCCTGAATGTCAGCACATGAATACTTTCATCTGCAGTTTCAGGAATCAGCCATTGCAATAGGAGTTACGTCCATGCAAAGATCTCAGCATTGGCTTATGATAAGGTGCAGCAAGGAAGTAAAATGAGGCACAGTTATTGGCTGATGATAGGACTCTTAACAATATGTAGCTATGGTGTGGCCAAATGAAACAAGTTGTGTGAGAATGGGCTACTGTCCAGCACTTAATGTTTTTGAATACTATTAGATTTACTCTATAAAATACCCAAAACCTCTGCTGGGAATGCTCATCTCTACTGGCCTCCAAGAGAAAAAAAGAAATTCAAACACTAGGAACATTTTATAAATATGGAAGAAAATAACTGTTTTTAACTAACACTTTTTTTTAATAGGTTTAGGGTAGGCGATGTTGCCTCTACTGTTCTTCTCAGGCTTCCAGACAAAACTGCCTTTCTCCCCCTGAATCTGTCACCTCAGCTTCATCCAACATCTACTTTAGCATGCTGACCCCCATTTAAATGAGCTCATCAATGTATGCTGATGAACATTTTCTCTACAGGGCGATAATGAACACAAGGGTTATGACCTGCAGTAAGATGAATTTGTTTTGTACATGTGACTACAGACTGTGTTTGTCCCAACACATATTAATACTAGTTTATGTTTAAATGAGTCATATCAGACCACTAAAAAAAAAGTCTGCAATTGCATATTCTTCATCAAGTTAAGCTCATATGAAACCAGAGATCACAAAGGTGGTGAAATGCAAGAAAACAGACCTATTTGTTCTGGTGGGAGGAAGTTATTCCCTGAAGACCAATAATCACATCCAAGAGTGTTAAGATTTTATTTCTTCCAGCCACTTCCAAATTAAATTAGTAAATTTAAAGTCAGGTTAGACCAGATTGTTAACAGATTCAGACAGCTGGTTTCTAGAATCACTATCAGTGGAAAGAAGTAAAAAGGCATTTTAAGTTAAGAAAGCAAGATTTTGTTCCAAAAAAAATGAAAAATGAAAATTTCTTCCAGAATGTRTTTGGAACAAGACATGAAATTTGAAATATTTTCAGCAATATGAAGCTTCTTTCTCCAGCTAGAATAAACTGAGAGACATGGAGTTTTAGAGGATCTTCTGTATTTGTTACACARGTGTCAGGTCACTTCATTGACTGCAGTAATTATTGCAGACTGGCATGTAAGTGAACTAAAATCATGCCTTGTACTTCTGAAACATCTGAGTTATTGCACTGAGCTAAGCAAACACCAGTTTTCCAGAACAGAATTTGAAATTATCTACAGTGCAGAGCTAATTCAAAGTTTACTTGTGTAAAGGACCCTCTGTGGGTCCCT
The DNA here is from genome assembly GCF_003342845.1 of Nothoprocta perdicaria. Taxonomy (NCBI): domain Eukaryota; kingdom Metazoa; phylum Chordata; class Aves; order Tinamiformes; family Tinamidae; genus Nothoprocta; species Nothoprocta perdicaria. The sequence goes on from NW_020455171.1 coordinate 947,853, forward strand.
TCCATATTCACTGAAGACCTTCATCTTGTTGGGAGCATGCCATGAGCTGGTGATGGCTAGACCATGAAGGTAGAASCTTACGCACAAGTGGGACAGTAGTTTCACTACCGTGCCACATTAATTTGAACACTGAAGAAGTCTGTTGTTTTGGTCTGGCTGGTAGTCCTTCACAAGAGCAGTCATCTCATGGCTAAACACATTAGCTGAACCCTTCAGGGAATACTTTGTGTTGTCTCTACAAAACTCTTGCTTCCATGAAACCTCTCTGACAGGTGTAGAAGGGACTTTTGTTTTACCACAGGTGCGGCACCAGGTGGTGCCAAATGCCTCTGCCATGACCACCACCTCCATGTCTGCCTGACTGTCTCTTTGTAGCAAGTATCAGATGTCTGTAAAAAAGTGGGGATATTGGTGTTACTGTTCTTGGAGAGACAGGTGTTTCACTTTTCCTATGGTTACTTTTGGGTGACCTTGTTAGCTTCTGCTACCCAGGTCTTTCAGGTTCAATTTGCCATCGTTTCATATGTTTGGTCCTGTTCAGCCACTAGCTTCCTTGACCAAGATCAGAGTTTACCTCTATATCTTCCTTATCCTCCTTCTTGGTGAAATGTGAGATAATTGTTATTTTGCTGTTTACCATCTGAAACATAATTTATGTTACAATTTTATTAGACTGTAGTTTGGCAGAGTCCTTACTATGTCTAAAAGCTTTATTGTAAAGAAAATAAATCGAAAGCATTAGATTGCCCGATGAGGATACATGAAATTAGCTACAATGATCTGAAGCAATATATTTAAACAACAGAAAAAAATAGACTATAAAGGATTCTTTCTTCATTTTTAAATATAAATTCACCAAAAATATTGAAGTATAGTGAAGTTGGATTTCCTTCTGATGTTTTTAAATAATGTATTCTGATAGTTGTTCTGAAATATCATTTTCATTTTAAAATGAACCAGTTTTTAAAAGGTTAAGTCAAACAAGGATTAAATTGGCCAAGATGAAGCTTTTGTTGTTGCTATATGACAAAATTAAACAGGATATTTCCAGTAGAAGTACATTTTTTCAAATGTACTTGCCAAAAAGCCCTGAATATTTTTCATATCCTATCAGCTGTACTGAATTTTCCCCCTACCTTTTAGCATTTTTAGTGATGAAACTGAAAACATCAGCTATTTGCTGAGCTGTACTGAACAGAGCTACATAGAGTTTGCTTCTTTTACATGTGTATCTAAAAGAAGTGAATGGATCCCCCAGGGTCCCTTTCTCTAATTTTCCACAGCCCCATGCACACTATCTCCATTGCTTTCTATAGAATGGTTGTTTGGTTGAGGAGACTGTAAGTCTGCACAGTAAGAATGATGTTGGAAATAAATTTTTGAAACAAGAATTTCAGAAAATGTTGACAGTGATCTGGACCATTTTCTGATTTTTCTTCACAATGTGTCTGTGTAGTTCTAATGTTATGAATAGGTTTTATGTTATGTTTTATACCTAGAGATACCAGTAGAATCAGTAACACTACCCTGGGAGATGTTACTGTATTTTTAAACTATATATATGTGTATTTTAGTATGACCTAATTTGAAAAGAGGAAACAAATGGTAGGAGTGGTATGTTGAGGGGGTCTTTTCTAACAGAATTCTCTTTCTATGGAGAAGCATTCAAGATCTTTATTTCTTTACGATTCTATGATAAAGAGTTCAATTTTGAGAAATGCACCAACTTTGGCTTCTAAATCAAGTTTTAGTCTAYAGACTAAGTTTTAGACTATAGCTCCACAGACCTATCTTTGAATAACAGGCCCTGACACAGTGCAAAATGCAAACTGAAATGCACGCAAAGCTGACAATTCCTACTAGTTTATAACCACAGGCTTGTCAGATTGAACTTGAAATCTGACCCAAGCACACTCAAAATTCATCCCAAGTTCTCTCAAAACGGCCTGATGAATTTTGCCTGGCAGCAGGTTTTATTATAAAGGGATTTCTCAAAGTATGAAAAGTAGTTCCAAGCCATCTCAAAAATGGTAATTATTTCAATGTTCCCTTGTTGCTAGATAGAACCCAGACTCTTGGAACTGTACTGAAAAAAAAAAAAAAAAAAAAAAAAAAAGGAATTTTCTGCCAACTCAGCATGAAAATGTTTTGGACCTCTCACAGAAAAGAGCCTTGTGCAAAATATGTTTAAGATTCAATGAAGTACTTTGTTTAGTCCAAAAGAAAAATGTTTTATATCATGTGGGGGAGTTTTTATTCTTGCAAAACAAATGTAGGTCAGACCTATTTAGAAAATCTCATTTCAAAATATGTCAGAATGACTTCCTTACCTTTTCTTATCATGGGAGGTATGTAGGAGGTGTGTGTGAAACTTCAGCAAAATTGATTTTATTTGTGAATAGTTTCATTCAATCCGAAACTGTTTATTTTTAGTGGATAGGCATTTTTATGAAAACATTGCAGCCAAGTCTATTTACAGTCAATTTCAATGAAGCTACACAACTGGTGTGCTTGTGGGGTTAACATGGGTTATTGATGATGTGCATGTGACAGACCTGCTGGAGGATTGCTAATTGCTTTGCTAATGCTGGTTTCCTGTGATTTGGGCTGAAATAAAAGAGTAAATCTGAAAGGCTTGTAATGTAAGGAAAAAAAGAGTTAACTGCTCTTACAGCTTCCATAGTCATTTGTCACGGACTCAGTACTCCTAAAAAGTCTTCTAGGATAATGAGTATCTAAAGAATGAAGGACAACTTCAGTCTTTGCTATTTTTGTTTTGCTTACAATGGACTAGACCTTATTTCATGCTGAAAATCCAGTTGTGAGGAACTCACTACATCAAGGTCAGCAGTAAACAACCAGATGAAATTTCTTTGTCAAGAAGTTTATAAATCATCAATGGCATTTCCTTGTTGTTATTTAAACAGCTAGCTACGTAGTTAGAAGACAAATTTAGCAAGACACCTCCTACATGGCAGAACTGCAGAAGAAAATATGAATCTGCCCTGTTTTCAAGTTGAAAGGGCATTTGAGACAAATTTAGCTGAGGCAAATGTACTTTGGTGGGAAATTGGGACAGGGTGTCATGGACTATGTCACCCTGGCCACATGGTGACATAGAAGCAGACGGCCAGGAGCTGGTGTATAGATGGTGAGCAAGTTTCCATCAAAGCCACATATTATAAAAATATTCATATCCTCAGATATATCACTCTTTATCAAGATCATTAGTTCTACCTCTCTGTATTGACAGAGGTATAAATATATATTTAGAATGATATATTATATAATATATAATGTTATATATTATAATACTAATAGAGAAATCAGGAAACATTTTCAAATGTTCATAATAAACAATATCTATAACATTTTTTCCATGGTTGATTAAACATGGATTCTGCCTCTTTCAGGTATCCTGGAGAACTGTGAAGTTGACAAGAGGAAAGGCTAAAATTTAATTCTTCTCCAATCTATTCTTGTCTTTCTCTAATGGTGTATAGATCTTGCTATTTCCATAATTGTGCTTTGAAGAGGAAATATGTGGAATTTTAATGGCTTTTCAAGTTCATATGGATGTCACTTTCTTTGATGTTTGTTAGATGCAAAACAACAGTGTGACTGAAAAAACAATCAGTGTTTTTTAAGGTGAATGGTAAGCACTCTCTGTAGACATATACCAAGTATGGGCTTGATGCACCCTGAAGATAGCTGTTGCATTGAGCTATCATTCTTTCATGTCCAAGGAAAAACTACTGCATTTTGGTGGGGAGAATAAAAATGCTTTCACCTTTTGATGACATGTTACTTATTACCATAAGCAGTCCTTGGGCAATGATTGGATTCAGATCTAACTTACAGCCAGGTTTTCACAAATCTTTTGACAGGAAAAGGCTTTGTCCAAAGCTATCTGGCTAATGGACAGAAAAGACGTAGCAAGTGTTTTATTTTTGAAGCTTGAGAGATAAACCTGAGTTGTAAGACATTTAGGAAAAATTTTGAGGCAAAGCTTTAATAGGACTAATTCTTCAAGACGATTCTGTGAGGAAATGATAGGGTTAAGTTTACTTTCAGTCTGCTTTCTGGCAGACTTGCATTATGGCTATTATTTGCAGTCTTGCCCTTTGCAATAGGTCATCAACGTTGATAACCACCCCAGCGCAGTGGAAGGTGCCAGCCCCTGCTCTGGGACTCCTTGTCCTCTGAGAGAYAGGGAAGGGCCTCGGGGGACAAGGATGACACAGTGTGGAAGTGGATTCCCTGTTGCACAGTAGCTCTGGCAAGCCCACATACCAGCAATACCTTGCTTACCTCTTCCAGTCTGGATCTAATCATATGTGTCTTTATGCACATGTAAAGACATACATCAAGTGTGTCTTTTTGCAAGGCTGTGCAAAATGCATTCCATATAGAAACTTTGGCTTATAATTTCATTTTCATATTACAGTTGTGAACCAGGACTTTTTACTGAATCCCGGGATGCTTGAGGTTGGAAAGGACCTTTGGAGATCATCTACTCCAGCCCCGCTTCACAAGCGGGGCATACCTAGAGCATGCTCCAGGTATGCACACAGAATTGCATCCAGGTGGGCTTTCAGGAACTGTACAAGCAAGCAATATAAAACCAGTCTGTGCCTACATTATTCAAAGATGTAGAGGCTTCCATTTCCTGACAGAGAAGGTGAAGCTTTTAGGAAAATACTGTCTTGGTAAAGTTACTATTTTTGTTGAAACACATCCTCCCTTATTAAGTTTCCATGTATCAGGAACACTCAGACTCCATGGTTGACAGCCTCAGTACTTTCAAAATATCCTGCAGCAGTTTTGTCTTATCAAGGAGTTAGGAGTAACTAGATCACAGCACGTAGGTCCCTGATAGGACAAATAGAACAAATGAAAGTGAGAGGGAGATTACAGCCAGACTAGATTTTAAAGGTGGACACAAGCAGCCACTGGGAAAGCGATTGTTGCCACAAGCAGCACATTTTCAAGTCAATTGCTGGCTACTACTTGTAATGCCTTTACAAAGGTAACAAATGGAGAAATCTATAGAGACTGATACACAGAAGTGAAAAATGCCAGTTCAAATCAAATCACTGATCCAAAGGGAKGATTTACTACTACTTGTCAGAGAATGGAAATGCATCCTATCATAAAGATCAAGAGCTGTTTTAGTTTCTGACTGGAGAGGAAATATTGGAAAGAGCAATATTTGTAATCTGTTTTGGGCTACCTATAAAGATAATTTTGAACTTCATTTTGGCTAGCAAAGAAACTTGAATATTTACACTTGCTAGATTGTTGTTAAAACAAGAGCATTATATACAGAAAAAAAAATTTGACTCATTTTGTGCAAGGAGATCAGCTGTTTTTGTGTCCAATAGAGGACGGAAAAAAAGATGTTAACTGGGAGAATTAACTAGGAGAATTTGGGCTGTGATTTATGACTTCTGGCACGGTCTTAAACAAAACTGACATGGCATATGACCAAGCTGAACTGATTGATCCATTAGTAACCCAGAACTCTTGACCCAGGAAAAAGAGTCAATTACATGAGTAGAAGGCTAAAATGTAGCCCAGTGATTACATCAGCAGCCATCCTTTCCAGAAGATCCTGAGAAATGAACTTTTACTTGATAGCTTTTTCATTCATGTAGCCCCCCCACACATAGAATTTTAGATGCTGCTCAACTCCTACTGTATTGTTCATTTTCACTAGGCTCTAGACTCACCAGGATGGTCCTTGGCCTCTTCTAGAACTGAGAACACTAACAGGAAAAATCAGCTCCAAGTTTAATTTCCATTGCCATTGGGTATTCTTTTAATATACCTTGTATGCCTTTCATATATAATAATGCCACAGTGCTTCTGACTTGATGGAAAGAGAGGAGCAAAGAGCAGCCAAGCCGTGAACAAGAGATACGTGGTAGCCCCAAAGCGGCTGTATCTTGTGATAGCTGTGTCACGTCAGAACTTTGAGCATCTCAGTTGATTTCTACATGCACACAGTTGTCCATTGGTAAGTATGCTTTAAAGAAGCACTTTGGCTTGGACAGTGTCATCATTGAGGGAAATCCTTTTTTGGGGTCTTTAATGATACGTTGCCAGTCAATAACATTTTAGGCTCCTGTTTGGAAACAATATTCACCTTTTAATTTCATCCATGAAATTAAATTAATTTAATTTATTTCATCCATGAATCCATTAATTTCATCCACCAACTATTTCAGAATGCGCAAGTGGCTCTTAGGATGATGGTGCAGATGACCAGAGTGAAAGGGAAGATGCTGGTCATGCCAGATGATGTATATGTCTCTGCCTCCAGCTGTCTCCATAGCCTGACAGCAGGACCCTACTCCAGTAAGAGCCCGCAAAGGTTCAAGCTGCACCTTGCACCTCTGGCTTGCACTTCTTCCCCATACCTATTAAGAGCTCACCCTGACTCCACCACATCTCCCACTGTGACTTGGATTGACTRTAGGTGCTTCCCAAGTAGCAGTATAATGTTTTTTGTGCTTTAACTCTTACTCAGACCAATTGCCTCTTGGGACACCTTTTGGCCACATAAAGACCCCTATAAACATAGACATTTTGCACTAGCAATGAACTATCCATCAGAGCATAACAGCCTGTTGTCGCTGTCAGTGGTAAAGTTTAACTGACAGGTATGAGAGGGATGGCTGCATCTTCTCTCTAAGTCATCAGTACTCACAGATGGATTTAGTACAGGCCTCGCTGCTCCATATGGCATGCTGACACGATGCATTAAAAGAGGCTGGAGCCTCTGCAATGCATTGCCTTAAAGATGGATGGGTCTGTATTAGCTGCTACACCGATAATTCACATTTTAAGAGCTCTGAAAAAAACTCTGACAAAGATCCTGTAGATTAAATGCTCCGCATCAGGTGTTTGCTACCACAAACCTATGTGCAGCATTGATCTAAGATGCCAAATGCCATATGAAGGCATATATTTTAGAGACAACTCTGTGATGGATTGAGCCTGTGTGAATTATTGCTACCAGTTCATGGCTCACAATTTAATGCAGAGATGAGCATCATCTATTTGAAACTCTAAGACACTGAAGTGATTCTCTATAACAGAATTTTCCCCACCTTCTTTTAGGCAGGCCTCATAAATRCTGCTTGCACTTTCCTCCTGAACTCCATGCTATCCCACATGCCTATGCACTTTTCCCCAGATGAGCAACCTGCAGCCCCCTAAGTCCTACGTGTCCCTTCTTCAGCTTCATGCCCTCATCACTCCAGGGTGAGGTGGAGGGAGGAGACAGGTCCCGCAAGCTACATGGTGACATCATATCATTTGCTCCTTTACCCTTATACCCAAGTCCCACAGGATGGATGGGTCAGCCAACAAGACCTATGTCTGGGACTCTACTGTAGAGTGCCTAAAGCTAAAGAATTAGGTTGTATTATGGAAAGTGCTTGCTCTTGCCATAACGAGGAAACCCTACAGCAGATAACTTCTGTCTTCCTTCCACACCAAGAGAGACAGAAACTAAGACCCSCTGGGAACTGAAGAATTAGCATGATTTGGTACAGGTTCCCAAGTGAGCAGCAACATGCTTAGCTTAAAGCTATCTGTGTTATGATGAAATACAGATGCTTGGAATATGTGGATGTGTGATCTGGTCTTCTGTGGAAATTTCTCTGTGTTTCAGCTGCAGTGCTCTGCTTTGCTATAACAAAAAGTAACTTGGCCAATTTTATGCACTATTCCCCTGGTAGTATAATGATTCTTTGCCAATTGCAGGAATTCTTTAACTTCTCTCCCTTTACAGCAGCTGGGACTAACTTCCCACAGCAATAGATAGCAGATAGGCTTCCGGACTGGCAATTGCCAGTTTCATGCAGCATATTATATATAGAGTGAGAAGAAAAAGATTCTCTTCTTTTGCAAAGTGTACCTAGATTAATTTATCTTCAAAACTTAAGACACTATTTGCACAAATAGAAGAAACCTGGAAATGATTCTTCCACCTCTTCTTCTCCACCCTGGGATATAGAATTCCCCCATTTCATTTTCTACTTAAACTCTGGGATAAATTAAACTCAAGCAAGCTAAGAAACAAGGTATGGCAATGTCACTGTACTCTTCCCCAGTGATTCCATGAAGGAAGACAAAACTATGTCTCACCTAAACTAAGAATAAAAACTGTTGTGATATTTCTGATGAATATGATTTCATTAAAATACTACATTGCATTCCTTTGGCCTAGAGTTTGGACTCATTACTGTAAAATGCTTTTTAAGTTAAGGTGTTGATTTTTGCCTGAAGATTTCCTCCATTCACCCAAAGGGAGCGCTCCCTTGAAAAAGGGTGCCCTGTGGTTCAGAGTGATCATCTTAATTGTATGTTGATCTGTAAGGAGCACAAAATGTACAGMGTCCCTGCAGATACAGTTAGTTTCTATGAAACAAAAACAAAAAAAAGCAAACAAAAAAAAATCTTGAGTTATTGAGTTGCTTGCTTGTTATTTCTCTGAGAAGTTCACTCTTTTTTTTCCCAGAGAGAAAATAATTTATGGTCTAACTGGTCTGAGCACTAAATCTGAGTAAGGAGGATCCAGCCAGAGATTCCTATTAAAGGGTTAGTATCCATCATAATTGGTTGATGGGCTGTTTTGAAACTACATTAATCATCGTGTTGGCAGCAGGCAAATTAGAAACCCTCTGTTCTGCCGCTGACTTCCCATTGCACTGGCTGAGTTAAATGCGCAGCATGTGTTACTGGCATCAGCGGTTTCAAAAGTGGGTGTTTCTCTGGATGTAAATGGCACTTAATAATGTTCCACCTTTGACTGAAACTGGGACACGCCCTGCCAGGAGGCTCTCCGTTGCCTCACGGAGCTTGCTCAATCTGTCAATCCGAGCTCCGTGGTATCGTGCAGCCTGGGCTGCCTCTCTGGGTCACGTTAACTCTTGTGCTCACCGCTGCCACCATACTCCAGGAAAGCCAAGTCTCCTGGCAGGGACAGGGGACCGTCATCTCTGCAGCCTGGCGGGTCTGCCTGGCAGCTCCTGCCCTCTACATGATGCTGATCCACAAAAGCAGCAAAATAAGCAAAAAGATCTTGCCAACTCTAGCAGGACATCTGTATAAAAAAATAGGTGGCTGATCRCTTTGTGTTCCAGGCCTGCTCAGACCATCGTCTCTGTGCTGAGACTCTCAGAGGCTCTTCATACTAACAAGTGACAGTGCATGGACATTTCTGGACTCTAGGCCAACTGAGGTCTCATGGCTTGTTGTCCATACAGTTGTGCTGGGCTGGCTGCAGACTCTCAGTGATCATCTTTGGCTTCTGCTCTTCTCAGGTATTGCCTGCCTGCTGTCTAGTTGGCCTGGGCCAGATTCATCACAGAAAACATGCTCAAAATATGACAGCTTGTACAGTCACAGACCAGTGCCAGAGTTCATGCCCTGACTCAGTGTTGTCTGATATAGTTGCAGCCGGGCCTGTCATATTTGGTACCATTTTGGGTGTCTTTGACAACCACACAGGCCCTCATATTGCTCTGCAGAGGAGGTGGGGTCAGAGACAGTGTTCTCACCCTTGATCTTGGATGCAACTCCAATATTCAGCTTCATTTCATTTTGGCTGTTTCATTTCAAAACTCTCCAGGTAGAAGTTACAGAAAGGGATAAACATGGCATTTTTAACCTCCACCCCAAAAGAGACAAGAGGTGCTTTGGGTACCCAGCAGACAAAAAACAATGATGCTCTGTAGCCCATTTGTAATCCACCTACTTTTACATGTGCTTCTGATGGGCCTTACAGAAAGCCCTGCTTTTTTTTTTTTTTTTTTTTTTTT
>NW_020455171.1:957713-960061 GCF_003342845.1 Nothoprocta perdicaria
TTTTTTTTTTTTTCTCACAACATTTTTTTTCCCCAGTATTTAGGGGTGCCAAAGAGAGAACCAAAAAGAGAGAACTGTGTGTCTCATAATCAAAGATGACATTTTAATGGATCAGTCTCTCAGCTCTGGCCTTCATCTTGTATTTCAGTTGTTATTAATGAAGATAATGAAAACCATGATGCACACAGCGAGTGAGCAGGTTCTCTAGAGATTTGCTAACTTATAATGGCTTTGTGTGAATTTTTGGCCTTGTCACCAAAAGCTCCCATGTCCTGGCACAGTAGGATAATACTCTGCCTGCTACATGCAGTAGTGCTACTGGCCATATATACAAGAAGGCAGCATACTGTAAGTTTTACCCCCACCCTCCAATTTTCCCTGTTCCCTGAGGAGGTGAAGATCTTGAACAAAAAATGCATGAGGCTTGAGAGTTGTCCCTTTCAGACCATTTCAGCTTTAGCCACATAATCACTATAATAATACTCTGTAATTATATCTTGCATCTTTCATCTGTATATTTCAGCTGAAATTATGAATGTTTAATTAAGCAAGCCTCATAAATACCTTCTGGGGCAGACTGATGYTCAGATGACATCAGTTGTCATGAAGTGTTTGGAGAGCTGCAGGGATATATAATCTTAGGGAAAATAAGCATTGCAGGAGCTAAACCAAGGTAGTCAGATGCTGTGCACAGTCTCATGCTCCGTGCAGAGGACTGTTAAGGCTGAATCCATGTGACTGCATGTCCACTGCAAATCAGAGTACCCAGCATCTAAGCATGAGTGCATCCACTGTGACCAATGCTGCTACCACTAACTGCTTRTCATTATCATTGCTGCTGCCAGTAACACAGATAGCTACACTAAATCTAGCTTGGATACTCTTTCCTGGGCTATGTTCCCATGGCACAGAGCAAAGAGAATGCACCTCCAAAGAATTATTCGTGTCCTCCCTGTTTCCATTTTAAGAGCCAGACCTTGTGTAAGTCAATCTGAATTCTGCTTCTGAACTGCCTAAGAAGTTGATGTGAATGCAGCCAACACAGGATGAGACACAAATCTTGATTATGTGCTGGGAATCCCTCACCATAAAAGCAAAGAAGTCCACAAGGGTAAAGGTATTTCTCCCTTCCCTGAGTAACTTCTTCTGTATACAAGAGACTAGATTTAAGAAGGGATGCATTTGGCATTTACCTTCTTCTGACACAAGGCTTTCTGCTGGTGGAGTCTAGTCATTTCCAKGGAAGACCATACACAATTTCTGCTGGTCTCCTGGAGCAGTTTATGGTTCTTTTACCACGTCCATCTCTCTGCAACAGTTGCTTCTTCCTCTCCAGTACTTTTCTCTTCATTCTATGTCAGCTTCATCCCTTAAAAAAGGAACAAATCTTTACTTCCCACATGATGCACCTCAGCTGACATCTTGGCATGTATTCAATGCTGTTTGACTTTAGTAGGATCTCCAAATGTGTAGAAAGAGGATATTGAGGAGTACAGAGCCATGCAAGTGATCCCCAAAGTCAGTTCTCTAAGCCTCATTGGAGTGTATTGGCCAAGTGTCACAGTGAACAAGCCTGACCTGCAAGATTTTAAAGGATAAACCATCCAGCGCTCTTTCTTTATTCTTCTCCCATACAGCTTTACAGCAATTTTCAAGCCCTTATCATAAAGAGAACTTGGCCTTCCCTGCTGTCACTTCTTTGTTGCTTTTGTTTTAGCCTCTGAGTTGAAAAAGGAAAAAAAAAGCTTTTCTTATCATTGTTTATATTGCTCAGGAAGGTACCATAACTTTGTCAGAGGAAATTTCTTTGCTTTGCATACATGACATATACATTGGGGTAAAGTGAAGTATTCGCCAGCAGGTCCATATTATGATGGTTATGCAAGATAGGTCTAATTTGTGTCCTCTGGAGGCAGAGAAAAATACTATGTTGCTATGTTGGGGGGGAGAGAGATTTTTCTTGTAAGTTAATATGCATTACAAAGAAAGGAGAGATSATGTCAAATATTTGTTGGCATTTTTAATAGGAAAGAACTAATGAGCCCAGTTTGCCCATCTGCTCTGTAGCGTGTAGCAAGTGAAGAGAGTCAGGTTGCTCATTATACTGATCACTAGGGTGTAAAGGGCTCAAAGGAGATAGCAGAGCTGCCTTGCCTTCCTTGGTACAAGCACAACTTATTGCTGCGGTTCTCATGGGGGACTTTAACTTCCCTGACATCAGCTGGAGAGACGGCACAGCGAGGCACAAACGGTCCTGGAGGTTTCTGCAGTGCGTCGATGACAACTTTTTGATGCAGGTTGTGGAGGAGCCGACGAGGAGAGGTGGGCTGCTGGACCTCGTACTAACA
>NW_020455171.1:961936-1027593 GCF_003342845.1 Nothoprocta perdicaria
GGCTTCAAACTGAAGCATCGGAAGTTCCACAGGAACTTAAGGAAGCATTTCTTCACAGTGAGGGTGACAAAGCACTGGAACAGGCTGCCCAGAGAGGTTGTGGAGTCTCCTTCTTCGGAGATCTTTAAAACCCGCTTGGATGCAGCCCTGTGCCACGTGCTCTAGGTGACCCTGCGTGAGCAGGGGGGTTGGACTGGATGACCTCTGAGGTCCCTTCCAAMCTTYGGCATTCTATGATTCTATGATTCTATGATTCTGTACACTGCAGAACTGCCCAAGACTTTATTTAAACCAAGAATGTGCTGTATCCATTTTAACAAAGGCCCAGCTGCAGAAGGTAGGAAGGCACCTTCCAATAGCATATGGAAGCTATATGGAAGTGCCAAGGAAGGCACTTTCAATAGCATATGATGAAAGTTAAGCTCTGTTTCTTCTTCACCTTTAGCCATGAGCCTGGGAGAAACCTCCTACAAAGAAACCAGGATCAGGCAGTGGCAGAGATGTTCACTTACCACATTAAGCATGCAATGCTGTGAATATAGAACAATGAAATGGAGCTTATGACATGCAGAAGTCACGGGCAACTGTGACACAGAAGGCATTAATTGTCTAATTATACGGATAATGAGAAATGTTTGTATTCAAAACTGTTTTTATGATAAGGAATGTGAATAGGTGGTCTTCCTATTAAGAAAGTAATACTATCAACAAAACTAAATTCAGATATAGAGTTTCAGGGGAGATATCTGCAGAGAGAAACTTCTCCATGAAAGCATGCTCAAAGCTACAACTCCAGTGTGAGGCAGAACTTGCTCCCTCTAATCTTCCTTCTCCCTATAACATCACTAATACCAAATTATATTMATCTGTATAGGACTTTCAGCTATTTTGTAGTCTAAATAATCTATAACTGTTTAAGATATTCAGTATTACATTAATAATAAACAATTGTGAGCTATCAGCAAATTTATCTGCTAGTTGTTTATGGTAAAGCAATCTTGGTAAACATCACCCATAGAAAACCCTAACTTATTTTTTACTTCTTAATCTTCTTAACTTCAGTGGTTTTCTGGTGACCTTATTGCTGTGTCATAACTAAATCTAAACGGTGAAAATATTGTTTATATGTTTAGCAGTTTTTCTAAGCCACAATTTATATTGACATGCAGCTTCTAAAACAGTATTTTATTATCCTTAGTAAATAAGTATATTCCTCGTATATTTAATATAGCATTGTCTATCTTTAAGATTAAATCATGTCTATATGCAGGATTTTTTTTTTTTTTTTGCTAGAATCAAAGCTACTGTTGGAATAGAAATCAGAGCTGGAGCCTGACAACAATTCCATTCTACAGGGTAATTCATAAGCTTGGGCTGTGCTCTATACTCTGAAAAAAAGTCATCTCTGAGCCATGCCCACTTCCAGCAACTTCTTAACAACAGGGTGCCTTACAAACAACTAGTTGATTTCCTTGGGGTTCATGCCTGAGGATGCATTACTCTGCTAGGCAGGCATCTATACCCAAGGCCTTTGTGCTCTCAAGGGCTTTCAGAAATGCCCAAGCCAAAATTTTCATGCCATAATGACAGTTTTTGAGATATGCCGCCACACCCAGTGCTAAGCTCTTTCCAAACCTACCTTTGTACGTGTATTTTCCACATAAACACACAGTTACAATTAAGACCAAGAAATACAGCAAGAGACGTTTGTGCTGACATTCTGCTCTCTATTTCAATGCATGAAAAATSGCTTTTTTGTCCTTATAGCCTGAACCAACATTATGCTGAACAACAACTGGTGTCCCTCACTACATTTTCTTTCAGTATGAACATGCACATATTTAGAAGGAAGATTAACTCCATACAATATGCTTTATAGTTAGCATCTTTTCAGTCACTTCTGCATGAAGCCATGCCTATGATACCTATGAGTGCAGAGCAATGAGTGGATCTATCAGCCTAAACAGCTGATGCCGTGGATCCAGTGTTTAAACTTCTTCAGYAGGAGTGCATCTTACTGCTTATTTTCATCTAAAACATACATACGCTCTGAGATCTCTCCACAATGTAAATCAAAAAGCATTCAGTAATGGGAGATTTCCCTCGAAGGCACATACTTGACCTTCACTAAAATATTTAGGAGGATTCACCTGTAGATTTAGACTAAAGCTAACTTGGAAACCAGGCTATCTAGGAATGCAGAAAATCTGAAACCAGATCTRGATCTAAATCTAAATCTGGACTTGGACTCCTCTCCAATTCTAACGTTAAGAGGTCTAGAACAAGAAGAAAGCATCAGAAACTCTCCAACTAATGGTTTTAGAACACTCATGTGAAATATACTTATCTTTAAGAGAGGTACTAAAAATTATTGTTAGGATCTTTTCAATATTTTTAGCAAAAAATACAAGCTTTCTATGTATTTGTGGATCTATTGAACAGACTTGCTACTTTAATAACTAGAGTATGAATAACTGGACTCTGTTTTCAGCTCAATCACTTCAGGGAGCTATCAGATGGAGACCTATGTTTCTCCGATGGAGGAGGATTCACATACCCTTGTATGAATGTCAAATGCAGTCTTAGAGTGTCTTTGCTTTCCACCAAAACATGGGATTACTTGGCAGTTTTTAAGGATTCCTAATTTTTTKTTATTGGATTTTTAATGGACTCCAGCTACTAAAGAAATATTTGAAATTAGTCCTGCCTCATCTTAAATCTACTCCTATATACTTTAAGTATACTTCAAAGTTTATTAATGAGCTTCTGTAGCCTTAATAAAACTAGACTCTGTCATAATTACAAATGGCTAAATCACTCATCTGAATAGTTCAGATCCTGGCATTCAAGCACAGATGCTCAAAGGAACACTGCTGCGTATAGACGCAACCACACACATTTGTACTTATTTCTCGGGCTGCTCTCCCAATATTTAGGAACAGAATGAACTCTGAGGCATAGAGTTGTTTTACTAGTGCAAACAGAGTGGAAATACAGATGAAGTCATCCTTCACCTCCAGGTCACTAGTGTGCTTTCATCAGAAAACAGCACTGCTGACTGAAAGTTTTCAGTTGGACAAAAAGAGCTTAAGAAATACCATGATCTCAGCACAGCTGTTAGTGGAGGGATGGTTCTCTAACAAAAAGTAAAACAAGCACTAACCCATGTCTTTTTGAGAAGCTCCAGGAGAAAGACCATACTCTTGTATGGCGGCTATGTGGCTGTCTCAGCCAAGAGGTGATTCCAGAGAGGGCAAGGACATTATCTTGGGTAGAGTGAGGACTGGGAAACTTATAGGGAAATCATTTAACTTATCAGTGCCCTTTCGATAAAAGAGCAAAAAAAAAAAAAAAAAAAAAGGAAAAAAGAGCCAAAGGAGCCGCTTGCAACGTTTTAGCTTCATAGTGTATTCTTTTTAAAAAGGTTTGTTGCATGTATTAGAACAAGCTAACTTTGAAATAAGGATATGAAGTACTTGAGGCTGCATCTGAAACTCACCAGTTTTTATTCAATCTGTGTTCCAGTCTAATTTCTCAGTGGTTTGACTATGTATCTCTAAGGGCTAAGGACTTACAAGGATCTTCAGAGTTTCAATCCTTCACAGCAAAACTTGTCTTCAAGTTTCATTGAGGTTCTTCTCCTATCCATTCTGCTGATGTACAAGAAATAATCCTCAGAGAAATSCATCCCCACTCATTTGCTGGAAAATCAGACTAAAAATCAATTAAGAATCCCTCAGCTTACCAGTGTTCTGCAGAAGGAGAGGAGAGACTGACCACTTAGGTAGCTCATATAGGGGTAAAGACGTAAAGCTGTTAATTTAGAATGGTGAAACAGCACAAGGAAAAAAAATTGCAATTTCAGCCTCTCAAATATTCTGCACAAGGTGTAGGTGCAGAATATTTTTTCAGCTGACTTTCTAAATGGAAAAGTGAAAAATAAATGTAACATGTCTCTCCTTCCTCAGTCAAGGTAGGAATTCTAAGGGATCAGATGACATGAAATGAAATGAGATGAGATGAGAGTGATGCATCATTCAACAAGGCCTATAATTCTATGCCTCACTCAGGTCTGGGCATCTTCACAAAGAAGCTGACAAAACACTGGGCAATAAGACAGGGGAAGAAAGGAGCCTGTAAAGGAGGCAATTTACAGGAGCTAAAGCTACAGAGTTAGGGAAGAAAGTAGGATAGGAGTCAAGTTCTACGAGAACAAAAATGACATTTTCTTCTTAGTACTAGAATGAAGATGGGCTGGTCTTGTACAAACATAAAACTCAAGGCTTTGTGGAACTAATATGAAGGCCACTGAACAGCTTTGGATCTCAAAGAAATTCTTTACTATTTGTAAGGGTCCTCTCTGAAAAAGAATCATATCTAAAAAAAGAGTGAGCTCACATTGCAGCCTTTGAATCATTTAGGATTCTTCCCTTTATCTTAGATATTTCAATTAAAACCTGTGAAAACTTAATATTTTAACYTTTATCTGTCTGTCAGACATGGCTGAAACTGGCCAATCATTTCCAAGTTCACTAGGGACGCACACACACACCCAAAACAAGACATGAGATAAACTTTATTTCCAAAGAATGTGGGACTAAAACCACTTGAGGAGGTGAAAGGGATAATTTTGAGTAATGAAGTAATCCAAGTTTTTGGTCTCCCTGCTGGGACACAGGATGTCCTGTGAGGCATCTTGGTGATACCTTGAGCCATTTTAGCTTTCTGGTCATTTCTTTCCTTGGCGCAGTGCAACCTTCACTCAGGCAGCAGCTCCCATCATGCAGCTAATAAGGTGCTGCTCAGTTTATCTAGGCTTCATACCTTAAAAAAAAGTCTTTTGGGTTTTAGGAGAGGAGAGAATTTGTGTGTAATGTGAAACTTCATGATGAAGAAGTTGCTTAATGGCTGACCTATTTGATCAATGTGAGTTGTTCCAGGAGTACATTGTTTGGGAAACTCCTGCTGAGGGAATGCTGGAAACAGCTGCTAACCGGCAGGGCTTTAATGTGGATTATGTCCTATGTATGATAGGGAGGGATTGGTATTCAGGGAACAGCCCATAATGAACATTCCCTTCTGATGCTGGCCTTGTTGAAGGCCAATTCATAGGACACAAAATGACTTTTGTTAAAGTGAATGGCAGTGTAATTGCTTCCTGAGGAAAAGTGTTGGTGTGCRTGTTTGAAAGGGTGGAGATGATGATCTCAAACAGGGCATGTAAATGTTGTCCAATCCAATAGGCTTGCACTGAAATTAGGACAGGCAGTGATTGGGCTGACTCCCATTCTGAAGCTTACTAACAGAGACAATATATCAAAATAAGTAGAAGGTCTTTAAATGAGATGATTCTTTAAATGAGTGAATCTTTAAGTGCGCTCCAGTGTTCACACCCCTCGCAGGAGAAAAGCTGGGGGTGTCAGGGTGAGAGCTGCAGAACTTCTTGAGCCAGCTGATTTTGCAAGGCTCATGTGGCTTTGACGGTTCATCTATCCAACAGGTACTCAGCGTTCATTGACTCATCTGAGACAAGCATGAGCAATTCATGGCAGGCAATGCAGTAATACTGCCCTGCTGTAGGGTGTCTTCTTGTCTGTGTACCTTGCTGGTGATCCCAAGAAGCAGGAAGAAGTCACTAGTGTGCTTTCTTGATTAGGTTTTGGTGTTGACTCAGGTGAGGAGTTCAGTTTAAAGTAGTTGCTTTACAAAGGTGTATGCCTTCCTCTCTTACTAGTACCTTGATAAATAGGACACAGGAACTACAAAATTTCTCCTTGCTACCTCCCTCAGCAAATTTCTTTTTCCCTCTAACTATTCTAAGCTAATATTATTTCCTCATGACCCTCTTTTCTGCTCCACACTTTGCTCTCTGTACTCCATCTAGATCTCTTTTAAACAATATTCATTCTTCAGCATGAAGATGTATTCCAGTCATTACTCAAGGTTAAAGCACTGTGCTAAATGGAAGAGTTACCTTGTACAATAGGAAGTTTTCCTCTTCCCCCATTACAGCTGCAAATAGAAGAATTTTTCTTTACATATGAGACGTTCCTTTGTTCTGTCATACTACATGGGTTTTGTTGATCTCCTTTTCAGTCAGCTGCTGCCAAATGTGGGTTTTTCTTGAAAGGAAATCCTTTAAATACTGTAACATAGGTCTTGGTAATCCACAAACTGTCTCTTAAAGACTTTGGAAGGGGAAGCTAATACACACAGAAATGGAAAATATGTAATAACAGGGCTTTTATTGGGGTCTTTTCTCATCTGTAGTTGAAGAAAGGGATGTGAATGAGTGATCTTTGTTACATACTTTAGGAGTATCCGAAAGTGAATCCAAAGCCCCTGTATAGCTTCCTGATGGCTGTCATGCAAATCACCTGACCAGCCTCTATAAAAGTGTTACACTTGACATTGTTCCTTTAGGTCCTCACTGAGGGAAAAGCATTCTTTTTTTTTTTTTTTTTTTTTTTGTACAAGCAAATTTCTGGTCTTTAATCCATGGAAATAAATGGATATAGATTGTGCTTTCTGACAGGAAAATGCATTCTTGGCCTAAAGTACCCAGAAGATGCAAAGAGCTGATGAGGTAGCTCAGCTCATGAGATAATCAACTAGAAAGCACTGCTGGGCCCAGCACATTTGATACAGTGTGCAAGTTTCTTGACTGTCAAAACTGTATTTCTTTTGGACTACTTTCTTTGCTGCCAGCACAAACAAAGTGCTAAGCAATCAGGCCTCAAGCCGAGTCCAGCTCAATTGAGGTCTGGCAGCCTTGATAGCCATGCTCGCTCTTGCAACTTATATGCAGAGATCCTGTCTCTACATGTTGTACAGTCATTTCCACCATGTCCAGGAGAGAGTAAGGTCACTACCACTTGAGCTTGCTGATGTCTGATAGGCAACTGGTGCTGCCTGTATGATATGCAAGGGCAAGAGAGACCTGACTACTAAAGCTGGAGGACATTTTGAGGAGAGCTCTTGCCACCAACTTAGAAAGAAAACAGGGGGCAGTGGTGTTGATAATAGTTATTGGGAATGCACTAGAATGAGAGACGTCTGCCWGGTGCACAGGATCATAGGACAGGTTGGACAGAGCGGGCAGTTAGCCACAGTGCGCTGTCACTGGAGCAGCAAGAGCATAAACACAGCAGAGGGACGCTGCACCGAACTAGTGAGATCTTCAGAGCAAGCTGCTCTTACGTCGCAGCAGTGCTCCCAGCCTCTGATACTTTGCACCTATATTACAGGTAGCGCAGGAAAAGGTGAAATAAGGAAGGCTCAGTCAGACTTGGTGCCCTAAGGAGCCTCAGCATATCATAATGGAAACAAAAGAAGGTGTAGTGTTCACCAGCTCACCCTCTTATCTCTGGTGCCTGGTGATAACAGACCTTTCACAATATGTGTGAGGCTTCAGTCTGCTGGCTAAATCCATCCCTTCTCTCCCTCYCTCCTCCCTAGGTTTTATTCTATTGCCATTTCTGAGATTATTCTAGATGAATATCCTGCAACATTGACTCCCCAGAAACTTGTTAGCTCTTGAAAGGTCACAGCAAGCCACAGTGTAGCTGGAAAGGGCTGGAAGGCCAGTAGAACTGTCTCTATGCGGGCTCCACCAGCAGACATTTCTGTGGAAGGCTTAGAATGAGCAAGTAGAGGCCCAGTGCCATGTGACACGTTGCTCAGATACAAAAGAGTTCTACATGATGCAAGCTTTTAAAATAGTCTGTGAGTTCAAGAAGCAACTGGAAAAAGAAGGGGGGAAAGTATGGAGGAAGGCTGAAATCTAGATAGAAACGAACTACTTTGAGTTCTGAAAGTTCCTGAGCTCTCAGTTGAGTCTGAGAGGTTATTCATGGAAAATATATGTGCTTGTCTTGTTCTATCTGCAATTGCTGAGTGTAACACATTAACTGGATGGACATTTAACTGTTCTTATGTTCTCATGTTATGTACAGATGCCTCCGAATGGCAGTATCTTCAAAAAGAAGTTGATAGCCTAAATACACTGGGTTGTATTTATATTTGCAAGATACTGAGAATTTGAGCCAGAGGAAGGGAAGTTGCTGAACTTTCCTTTGCCTTGCATGTATAATTGTTGGGTACAATAACATAATGAAAAGGTCTTGTGAAGGAGCTTAAAAGAACTAGTAACCTTAAATGTCATTTACATTGAACCACAAAAGGCTGAAAACTCTGCACAAAGTCACAAGAAGAGCATGTGCCTGGCTGTCCTGAAAGAAACCAACAGGCCCGACAGAGAGCAAATCCTGGGAATTCCTGTGTGCTTAGTAAACAGGTCTGCTCACAACGTGCCATCCTGCTTGTTCAATGGGTGTTGGACATAGGGAGTGGCAGATAATGTTGTCCTTGGGGTGAAATGTCCTATCCCCAAGTTTCCAGACGAGAGATGAGCTGCAGTCTGGCTTTGCATATCAGAAGCCTTCTCTATTTAAAATATTCCCAAATACACTGCGCAAATGATCTGGCAGCCTTTATTTGCTGATTTTGATGTTCCCAGTCTGTGTGTGGAAAGGCTTCCTGGCTAGAAAGCAGGCCCTGGGGAAGCTGCGGCTACATATCTGAAGCCGTCTTAGATACTCCTTTAAAAATGCCAAACCAACAGCTATTTCTGACCTCTAAATTAGAGGAGTGGCCTTGTGCCTTCAAAGCTGTCACACASCTGCCTAGCTTGTTAACAAGTCAATGAGATCTGCACGTACTCAGGTCTGTGAGATGCTAGGCTAGAGGGCCATGCATTTCACCCACCTTCTGCTCCTCGGTGGACTTCTGGCCCAGTTTTAATCATTAAGCAGGAACCTACTCTCTCAAATACTACCCACAGCTCATGCTGTGAGAAAATAACAGAAAGGAAAGGTCCTCCTTCTTTGCTGTGTTTAGAGCTGTGTACAGCTGAATTGCCTCTTCAATCTGCTGGAATATGGGAGGGGAAGAACCATTGTGGTGGAACATCATCTGTAAGCAGCGGCAGGAGCAATATAGAAGCAAATTACTTCCATATATAAGTAATATATTGAAATATATTTATGTATGTATAGATATCGAATGAAAATTTCTGTGTGCTTGGAGCATAATGGCTAATCTACATTCTAGCATTGAAAAACAAGGAGAAGCTTCCAACTGACCATAATGTGATGGAAGTTTGAATCAAAAGAGAAAGAATCAAATAAGTCAGAAAAATGTGTCCAGAAATGTAACTGCAGCAAATATTACTAAATTGAGCTTCAGCTAATTTCAGAGGGGAGTTGTTCCTGAAGACATACAGCTTTAAGGACTGACAGAAAATGTTAGGCAAGGCAGCATGACATGTCCCTTCCACCTATTGCTCTTCCTACTGCCTTCCAGGGATAGATAGGAAGTAAGTAAAAGTCCTCCAGCCTGAAAATAAAAATAAAAATAGAGACACAGAGCAAGAAGTCACTCTATCTGTACAACTGCTTGTAATTTCTTGGAAATCCCATTACCACCTGCACAATAACAGCAGGCTGAAGTGATATATTACCACTGCAGAGGTGTGGGAGCTACAACATCAGCTGTCACAACATAATTATTTTGTAGTTTTTCTGAAACCATGAGCTTTTCARTGCTTCGTCTGGTTGATTCTGGAGCCTGGATGAGTAGTTCCCATAACTCACAGACAACCAGAAGAGATAGAGGAAAGAGGGGAATACAGTATGGAAAGTAATCGAAATCAACTCTGAATCCCTTTCCTGCTCTCAAAGTGAAGACCAATTATCCAGGACAAGCCTTTGGGAGCCAGGAGAGGTCATGGCAGRTCATATTTGGAGCCTGAGTCATCCTAAAAGCTATTCCCTCCTCTGTAAACCTCATTGTCTCTAAATGAAGAATTTCATATGAGATGAGGAATCTCATACGAAGCTTGTATAACATGCCAGGGTTTGTGGTAATCAGCTGTGGGGCACATCTCAAGCTGCATTTAAAGACTAATTTTAACAATGATGTGGCTCATTAAAACACTTGGCATGTTCTGTGTTTTGTAGGATGTCTGCTGCCAGGCAGGCATAATATATTTTTTGGAAGGGAATGTATTGCTTGTGCAGCTTCTCTTCCACATTAAAGCACTGTTTCTGTCACTTGRTGCCTAAATCAACTTTGTATGCATCAAAACTTTTAGTGGTAAGCTTCTCTGATGCTAATAGAGGAGCTAAGACCTAAGGAACCATGTTCTGACGGGTGCAAAAACAGACCTTCTTGAGGAGAGCTCCTGCAGTGAGGACCTACAGGGCTTTTCCATGGACGTCATCACTGGAGGAATGGGAGATGAATACCTTCCTATATTTCCAAAACTAGGCATTCTGAAGTATATCCCTATATCATGGGACTGCTTGAAGACAGTGGGAAGACAGTGGGAAGCYTCTTTAGAATCTTTAGAAGAAGCTTTACAAAAATTCTAAGTTTTTTTGACTAAATGCCCTGGAGGTATAAGGTATTGTAATAATGCTATGTAGTCATAGAAATTTAATTGAAGGTATTAAACTGCAGTGCTTGTAAAACAGTTGCAATTGTACTTGACCTCCTCTTGAAGCAAAGTTTTTAAACAGATTAATAAAGTAGGTACCATTTGCAATTCTTCATGCCTTTCCTCAGGTTTTCTCTAATGTACTCAGCAGGCTTTTCAAAATGCAACCAGATCGGCAAGTACAAGGAATTTTAGCAATTGTGCTTCCTTGTATGTCCATCTGAGTATCTATAGGACCAAAGTTCATGTGATAAAAACTGTTTGTAAATTACTGTCTTTGGAATGACATGCGGAGAATCTGTCCTGAAACAAACAGAACCATAAGGGCTATTCCCAATAAACCAGAGACAACTTACTGAGAAAACTCTGCGTGTGTGTTTTTTCAGAGTACTTATTCAGTCACAGGTGTAGAGATTAATGCAGTCTACCAATTTAAGAATTAATAATGGCAAACCAGAGAGGCTTTTTAATTTAGTCTGGATGCTAATCTGAACTTCTATTGAACCTATGTGCTCAGCTAATCTACCCAGAGATCTCCAGGAGCTAAGATTTTTTCTCATGTAGAGCCAGCCTTGCAGAAATGTCAGCTAACATTTAACTGAGATGGCTATGGAAAAAGAAGCTTTCCCTATGGGCAATTGGTTGGATATATGAGAAGCAAGAAGACACCTAAGTTTTCTCTTTTATTCYATAAAATCTATATAGATCTTTGTTAAGTCCCCTATGCTGTGGGGTAGGAAGGTGGAAGGGCTAGGTCACAGGCACATCGCATGGCAAGCAGGGTGTGCTGCAGCTGCCTCTTGGTCAGTCTGCTCCTGCTTGCACATTTTAGCTTAACTTAAACAGAGATTTATGCCTAGGCTTCTGAGTCTTGCTGAGTTGCCTTTTTGTCAGATCTGGATTAGTTTTCAGTGTTATTTGGGGACCCTTCCCTGGTTGAGTGTAAATTCAATGTAAATGGTGAAAGTGCTGGGATGCCACAGGTCAAGACCAAGTACTTTTGCCCCAAACCTTCTTTTGCTCCAAATCTTCTTTTGCTGACTGGCCCCAGTGCCCCTGTTTGAGCAGCAGACACAGCTATTGAGTGACTATCCCAGGGTGGTGTAGGAAACACAGAACAAGGTTTGGGTTAGACCAAACTCCAGTCCTGAGAGCCTCCCACAGAAGCATTCTTCGCTGTTGTTTAAATAGCAGACTAAACTCTTGCAGTTGAGACCTTCAGGCTATAAGCTAAACTTCCATTGACAGCAATAAGAATCACAAGGCAAGGTCAGAACCACTGAACTTAACTCTGAACATTTGCACAGACTATATGACAGATATGACCCTTCCCCTAGGTTAAGGGTGGTGGAGTAATTTGCTTATACRGTCTTGGAATAGTTTTGATGAATTTTTCAGAGACCAGTTTAAATAAAATATTAAACACACTTTCCTTAAGTTTTCTAGAAAGATTGTGATTATTTTTACCTTGAATTAAGTTTCTAAGAATAATTCCTTACTCCATCAATCTTTGCAGGAAGGAAAGCAATATACTGTCTTCAGAGACTAGAGAGTTACCTATTTATTTTGAAAYAAATGTTTATTTGTGCTATTCCTGACAGAGCATCAGCTTTCCTGTTCCACCCTTACCATGTAAAGCAGGAAGTTAGTGTACTTCTGTCCTAGTTAAGTCCTGCAACAATGTAAGTTTGCGACATTTTATTTCACTTTTTTGGTTTTGTTTTTTGTTTTTAGATCAGATCAAGTGCATTTACCTGCCAGTGTCAAGGCTAGATGGAGGGGCATATGACTGTTCCCATAAATATGTAGCTGACTGAAAACAACTCATCCTGTCTTCATATGTAGCTAGGCATGTGAGGCAATGGGAGTTGCTTAGTTCTTTGTTCAGTACTTCTTCTGAAGTTGTTATTACTTTTCTCTAGTCATTCTACTCTGGACCAAACATTGCCTTGTTCCTGCTTTGTAAAATGAAAGGAAACTGAGGGCAGTATGAGGAAGGGAATGAGTCTTTCCTCATTCCTCTAGCATGGAGCCATGGCACAGCCTTTTTGCTGCATCACAGCAGAAGATGGGATTTAGCTCTACTCCTGTCCGTCATAGGCTTTGAGAACCTACCTCTTGCCTATTTCATGAGTTCACTGTCAGTTGTCCCTTGTGGTGCTAGCAAAGTTAACATCCTGAYGAGTCCTTTACCACACACTCCACATGAGTGGCACTCCTATGAGATAAAAGCACCAAGCTCCCCTTTCTGGCACTGYGCTCTCCCAGAGAAGACTTGCAGGCTATCTAGCTTTATTTATGATTTCTTGCACTATGGAATATCTGACTGTGCTAGTATTATCCTTTTGTAYCCTCTGTTGGAGATGACTCTGCTTATTTGTTAAAGCTGTATACAGACTGTATAAAATCAGTGTACTTTAAAGGTATAAGCTTGAGCAGATAGCAAATGGGGAGGGAAGGCGAAACTGCTTAGTTAGATACAATATGATGACTTATAAATATTGCTCTCCTTATGATAGTTAATAGTAAGAGCCTCTTAGGAAGAGTCTCAGTGCTTCGTTCTTCTTTTTCCTTTCCCTGCCCAAGGCTTTTTCTTCTGCTGCTCTGTGCCACTTTCCAAGAATGGAACAGTTTTTGAGCATCTCTCCAGCACACAGCGATTCCACCTCACTTCTACCCCACTTCTTTGTGTGCTTTCCTGCACATCAGCATGTAAACTATGATCACCCTTTTCTGTGACCTGACAGAGTGGCTGTAAGCCTCTCCGTGGGACTCAGTGACAACAAGAGGTTGTGTCCAGTGTTATTGTATAACATGCAAAAGCCAGGCTAGAAAAATGACCCTGTCCTAGCAACAGTGCAACATCCGGCTTCTTGGTTTTAAATGAAAACCTCTCCAGATATCTCTCTTCCCTGGMTGGAGCAGCAGCTTGCAGGCTAGGGCATCAGCTGGGTACATAGGACGAGCACACATAAGTCATAGGCTTATAAGGGCTGGAGCTTGGCATTCCCACATCTAAGGGTGAATTTTTTGTTTCAGCCTTCTTTTATCTTCATTGAATCTGTCAGAGAACTTTTGTTTTTATGATTGCTGTTGAACAAACTGCACTGAATTTCCTGATCAGCTCTTCATGCTCTCTCTTTGCTTTGTGAATAATAACAAAAATATATTTGTTCAGGTGGACAGCTTCTATAGCCCTTCACCAGCATGTATGTATTTATCCAGTGCATCAGTATTTCTTGTGCTCTTCACCACWTTTTGCTCCCAATGAGAGTGTCACAAAGATAAGCCTTTGTCTTCTGATCCTCCTCAGTACTTCCTAGGTCCTGCTGGTAATGGGTAGGAAGCCAGCCCAGCTTAGCCACCTTTTCTTTTACCATGATATTGCACTGTATAGTGTATAAGAAGTTCAGAAAAAAGTTCTGGCATTTGACTTTTAAGCCTCTAATCTTTTCAATTCTCTCTCATGCTTGCCCCTGCAAAATKTTCAAATCCTTACTGTTACTCAGCACATCTCTTGATCTAGAGYCTGTTCTTGCCTGGCTCAAAAGCAATGGGAACAGTTTCACAATAGCTTATAACCAACATATAAATTATTTGGCAAGTATATATATACATATATGTGTGTATATATATATATATATATTTAACCATCTTTGAGTCTCTCTCTTTTTTTTTTTTTGAGTTTAAATTCTAATACATGTCCACTATGTGAATTTCTCTACAGCAATAAAGAATCAGATACAGAAAATGGAAGTATATATTAATATACTGAGTAAGATTGATATCTTTCCCTGATGTCTATGAGAATACATTTAAGCATGGAGTAGAAATGAGACGTGTATATTGAAAGCAGCATGACACCTGTCTCTGCAGAAACTTAACAGTTAACAGGAAAATGAAAGGGAGTAGTCCCTCCAGCTGCTTAGATTCAATATTYTCATTCCTTACATGTTCTTCAGAAAGTTTCAAAAAAAGTATGGGCTTGTACTTCTATGAAAGTTATCTTGCTACGATTATGCAGGGGGTTGGAATGAAAGCAAGGATGAAAACGAGTGTTTACCCACATAATAACTCTCCTTTCTCTCATGCACACCACACAGCAACATGAGATATGACTAGCGGAAGGTCATGCAGATAATTGCAATAATATCTGCTGTGTCTCAGGAACTTGGCTCTYCTGAGTGTGAAGGTGATAAATCAGACCCTGTCAAAATTACTTTCATGGAGAGCTTAAGTATTTCTACATCTCAAACAAACGTAGCAAACTTCAGAATTTCCCTCAGAGAGTAAGCTCTAGAATCTCTTTTTTCTCCGAAGGGAAATGCTTYCCTGATGTTTCTGCTAATTTCTGTGTGGCACTCACATTGGAGATTCGCACCACCCAAAATCAAAAAATCAGTCTGAGGAACTATCTGAATCTCTGAAAACCCTAGCCTGAGCTGGTGCTGCAAGGATTTCCAGGTTCCTCAACAGTTTCCCAAAAATCCACAGGGCAGCTGTAGAAGTCTTTAATTAGACATTTATGTGGTGGTGTCCCACAAAACCAGGTGTTCTACATGGCTTCTTCATCAACCATAAAGTAGCAGGAAACCTATCAGAGCTGGGTTTTGTCAACAGAACTTCCTCAAAACTGAGTAAATACTGCAAATCATTTTCAGGTTTGAAGAGTCAATTTGGAAAATTCCTGATGACATGTAGCTTAGACCTTTTTGATTCCTGTTCAGGCTCAGGTTTAGATGGGCAGGCATTAGATATCTTTTGAGATCTTGATATCCTTCTTAAGTAGATTTTGCCCTTTMAGAACAAAATCAGACTGTGAGCTCTCCACCTTCCCGTTAGAATTATGTGTTTATAACATGAACCGTCTCTTCTTTTTGTCAGGCTTTTGTTGTCAATGGTCAGGATAACRGGGATTGTGCTTGGATTCACATGGCTGCCACCTGCATTCACAGCCCATTGAGACACCAGGACCTTATCATTTCTCCCTGGATGACTGCAGCCCACTGTAAATAGCATCAAGCAGTCTGGGCTGCATTATTCTCTCCTGCATTGCATTAGGAAACTCAGTTTGTAGTCTTTTAGACTGTTCACAGTTAGAAACAGATGGTGATTTGGACTTCCCCAGTTCAAGACAGATAGATATGGTGTTACCTTTGAGTGCCCCTGGCTATAGAAAYTACTGTGTGTTAACCAAGCAAAAAAAAGTCGAGCAAGTCCCTTTATCCTTAGTGCATTGACAACTATGGTATATTTTACAACAAACTATGGGCTGAATTAAAGATCTCCATTGAATTAAATATGGGTACTTCCCAGTCTAGGTATGATCAGTGAAACTAGAGATTTGGAGGTATCAGCAAATGAATGCTGATTTGTGCTGGTAAAAGAATAGATAAACACATTTATTATTAAAACACAAAGCTAGAAATGCAGATTTGCTGTAGAATAGACACTCCTGTCTGGCATTCCTGAAACTTTRAGACTCAGGGGCTATACTGGAGAAAAAATATATGGCTATTTCAGAAGTGGGTGAGGAGGGCTTAAAATCCATTAGTGCCTTTGATGAGGTGAAGGGTAAATGTCAATAACAGCGGCATTTCCTGCTCCTTCCAGGAAGTGAGCTGTTCTGTTCCACTCTCTAATCTATACCAAGCACTGCTCAACATTATGGCTGCTCCAGAGCACTGTACCTTAATATGTTCATGTGAAATTATAGTAAATTGAAGAATAGTGTTTGTTTTTCTTAAGATGTGTTCAATAAATACTTTTTTTCTTTTTTGAAATCAACCAGCAAGGTGCCACCATAATAGAGAAATGATACAGCACTTCTTGGACCAGGGCCCAGACRCTGTTTTTGATAGTAAATCAGCTGAAATGCATGAATGCTGAAATTATAGAGGAAAACATGTCTAAATTTTTTGTGTGATACTGAATCGTTTTCCTGTAAATTAGCCTTATTGTCAGCAGTTTTGCCAATTCAGTTTTAAAGGTCAGAAYAAAAATGTTGCACCAAAGACACTTGGAAGATGAAATCCCCTGAAGCAGGTTTGTTTAGGCATATGCAATAACAGATAAGCAACCATTTCCAGATCYATATTAAACTGTAGGGACCTTTACTAGTAAAAACTCTTAAAGTGATAATGTGAAACTCAATGCATTACATTAGTTATCCCGGTCAGCTTTTTTTTGTGTTTAACTTCTTACCAAATAAGGTTTAATACTTGCAGGATCTTCATAAACTAGTTAAACGTTTGATTCCCTTCCCACAATTTTCAGAAAGAATTAGGCCAAGTCCTAAACTGGCAGAGAGAGAACAAATGTCAGAAGCCACGTGGCATCATCTTGGAGAGGTATACAGGAGACAGGGGCAAACTGTGACCACTCCACATAGGCCTTTGCAGATGACTGACTGGACACTCACACACCACTTCTTTAAGGATAAGTTTCTCCTCAGCTGCTCTGTCTGCATCTGCCCTGTGAAGGCCAATCCCCAAGAGCGCTCACACTCTCAGCTTGGTCACCACAGCTTTGCATGCTCAGCCCTCACTCTGTCTCTGCAACAAAAGGCAGTATTTACCCCTACTGTTCCCATCTGGCCTTCAGCAATTAATCTCTCTGCCTCTAAGTATAGTGCATTGTGTGATAATTCTTTATGTTAATCCCATGTGTCAGCAAGCCACTTACAGGCTTCCTTGGATACAGTTCCCTGCTTCTCTTTTGGATTAAAACATAGGCTTTCCAGTGATGGTTATAACAAAAACAACAAAATTCTCTGTTTTTGAAATGAAGAGGTTTAAGGTTTGGTTACTTCTATGCCTGCAGTATTGTGTTTTTACCTTGTTTGATATTTGAAATTAGAAAATTAAGGGGACCTAACTACATATTTGAATTTGCAAGCTCCCCTTCCTCTTTTAAATGCAAATCTCCAGGGCAGAGGCGCTAAAGAATTAAACACATTTAACACATTTACACTATCAAAAGCTATTCTGTGAGCAGCAGAACAAATGAAGTCTAGTTTCAGCCTATCTCTACCTTGCTGCTGATTCTTACAGACTTAAAGAACAACTTTGAGACCATTACTCCCTTTGGAAGATTTAAGATAGTCCCATAGGCTACTATGTTTTGGGAGGAGGATGGGTAGTGAATAGACAGACAGACAGACAGAAGTGCACGCCATGAAATCAATTTCACATCCTTTTCCAATGAAACCAAGTTGAAATCCTTCTCAATGGTTTCAGTAAGTTAAATCACTTTGCACTATCAGACCTGGATTCAACTTTTCCTGTTTCCCCTCTTCTCCCACTAACCAGGGTTCTGTTAAGTTTAAGTTTATTACATTTATTAAGTTTATTAAAGATGCTTTGTTCTGGTTGTAGGGGTAAGAGAGATTTTGGATGCACAAACCAACATGGCCTGAAGTGTAGCTGTGTTTTGGCATTGATAGAAAGAGCTTGCTGCTCTTGGCACACCTCCTGAGAAGGTGTCCTTGTTTTCCTGCAGATGATAAGCACATGGTGGTACTGATCCACCTCTTCAGCACACATGTGGGGTTTGAAAATGTGGAGGGGAATCCTGAATGCATCTAGAAGACAATTAGTCCTCAGYCCATGGAGCTAGTCCCTCCTAGCCTCCTATACATGGCCTGAGAGGGAAGTAGCCTGAGCTGCCATTGACTACAGTCCTATTGCCAGTGAGGAATGCAGTTCTTTGGTCACTTCTAAACACTTTGCCCCTAAAAAGTGTTTAGGTTGGCCTTCAACAGTTCTCTCTTGCCTGGGCACTTCTGAGGATCTAAAGTGAAATGCAGACAGCTTCTCTCCTAGAGCTAAAAATTGCTCTCTAGAAGCCTACACCAAGTAATAGATGTCACTCAGTTGGATCACAGTAGTTTCAGGTCACAACTAACAGTGATTTCTCTTTGGCTGTCTGAGTAATTGAATCCCATCCTCCTCAGGTCCATATCTGAAATAAAAAAACTGGAGAAAAAATCTGAAGCTAAGCCAGGCAATTTTCTTCCCTTTTCAGACTTTTTTTTTCTTTTGCTTTCAAAACTGCAACTTAGCTGCAGTTCAGTTTAAAACTAATTGGTGAGGTCTGAATGCTGAAATGATGGCTCAGTTTTTTCTTCTTTCAAATCAGATTAGCTGGGTCATATTCTGCCTGAACTAACAAATATTTTCAAGTGCCATAAACTTGCTCCTCTTTTGTTTTTAAGTGAATGAAGTGTGTCTCTGACATAACATTGTCAGAATACAGCTAAACATTGCAGCAATTTCACTTGCTTCTGTTAGCCATTAGCATAAAGACACAGTTAAAGATCTCTATGCAACTCTCTATGCAACTCTCTATGGTCTCTGTGTTTTTGTTTTTAAATTAATGCTTTCTCCTTAGGGCTATTGCTACATTGACATTCCACAGATGGAGGAGAATTGCATGCAGGACTATGAAAAACTGGAAAATTTCAGTAGGAACCATGGGATGAATAAAATGCTTCATACATGCTCCATGATATCATTAGGGTAGTAAGTTTCAGATTCAGAATGGGGAATCGATTTTCAAAAAGTATTGGGATTTGGCCCAAAAGTTGAGTTGCAGACAATCTTAAAATATCAAGGCYTGAGTTTTCTTGTAATTAACCAGCAATTCAGTTTCTGGTGCTCTTAGCTTAATGTCAAGCTTTCCTACTAAGTGTTACACTTGACTCTGCTAATCAGAAAAACACAGATGCTACAAATGAAAGAGCAGCATCACTGCTGTCAGTATCTARCACAATAAATCCACTCTGTCCTCTTCACATGGCTCTGGCTCTGTTTTACCAGCCTTGGTCTTTGCCTTCCCTCCTCCCCATTCTCAATATTAATACAGAAGCAATAACAGCCTAATGCTTCAGGCATAGATCCTTTGCATATTATCCCTCTCAGCCAAAACCACACTTCTCTGGCTTTGTTCTTAAACCAGYAATAACTGAGAGAACATAAGGGCCTGTTACCCCCAGGCTGTGTCCCAGCAGGGACAAAGGGCAAGTTTGGGGGAGTTTGGTAGGCAGTTTGGTAGGCTTCCTGGCCAGCAGATGTTGAAAACCAATGAGCCTGCCCAGGAAGCAAGGCTCCAGCCCTTCTGCGCCTTGGGGGGCCCAGCGGAAACATGGCCCTTAGGCCCTGCTGGCTCACAGGCCTCAATCGCCTACAAGTGCAAACAGAGGAAGAAAGAGTTGACAGGGAAACTTTCTCTGAGCCCCCAAGGCCACACCAAGACCAGGGGGCATTGCAGCAGTAAACAGGCCTAATAAAAGACTGTGGTCCCTCTGCACTCTTTCACATTAAACAAACAGGACCAATAAAGCTGAGAGAAAAGACAATGGCAAATGAGAGCACTTACCACTCAT
Organism: Nothoprocta perdicaria; assembly: GCF_003342845.1. Taxonomy (NCBI): domain Eukaryota; kingdom Metazoa; phylum Chordata; class Aves; order Tinamiformes; family Tinamidae; genus Nothoprocta; species Nothoprocta perdicaria. Next base: position 981,820 of record NW_020455171.1, read on the forward strand.
CCCTGAGCCTGTCTAAACTGCCAGGTAAGCACAGGTTTGAGTCCAGCTGTGGCTGAGACTCTCCTGACTGCCTTTTGGATTTGTACTCTGGCACTGGTGCAAACAGAGAGCAGCATGATTTTCAGGACCTACCAGAGGGACCCAGTAGAGACGGGGCTAAGCWTGTTATCATGTGGACCCTAGGCACCTGAACAGCTGTCATGGTGTGCACTTTTTCAGGAGCACCATGCTCACAGCTGCCAAGAGGCCACAGGTGAATGCAGAACATTGGCACTCTGCTGCACCGTGCTCAGGTCTGGGATCTGACCAGTGCAACAGGTGAGTTGTTTAAATATAATACCCATGGAAATGCAAACCATGGACTTGGTGACAAGCTGAAAATATTTTTTCTCGTGCTTCCTGCAAGGAGCAGAAGTCACCAAGACAATTCAAGATAAGGTACATGCTGTAAAAAGACCTACAAAAGCTCATTGTTGGTTTCTTGGTGTCCAGCGTCTTTAAAGGCTGCCCACTGCACATCATGTGATTTATGAAGAAAGCCAACATCAGATATTTCTGGCATTCTGAATGCTATGTAGACTTTTCTGGCTTTCATGCAGAAAGAAATGAAGGCATTGGTCAAAATTTCAAGAGGTTAGGAAAAAGTCATAATCCTACACATATCAATAGATGGGAAAGAAGTCATAACTTGTAAGGATGATGAGTATTGCAAGATCTACCAAACAATCCCCACACAGGAACACAGGAATGATATGGAGAATAATCCTGAAATAGTAACCGATTTGAAAACCTGATTTCCAGGAACATGAAAATATTAGTATGTCCAATCTGACTTAAATTTTTGCTTTTTTTTTCTATATTTCATGATGKTTTTTTTTCTTACATGGAACAGATTTCAGAGGAATCTATTGCTCTGTCTTTGAGAAAGCAGGAAGATTTATGCCAAGTTTATTGCAGGGAGCGGTTATGATTTCATTATAGAACACTTAAGATTGTAATTTTGTGTACTTACACAGAATATTTAATGCACACATTAAGTTATACGTGCTTTATTTCWGTTTGTATAGTAGCCTAAATGGCATAACAGTATGATAGGCTTCTTTCTTTCAGGCTCTGTGATTAAGCATCCTGCTGAATTGGGCCATGCAGTGATTTAATGGTTCAAAAAAGAGTCCAGATAGTGATCAGAACTCCTGGATCCATGAACTCAGAAGATTTTAAATTAGTGGGAAATAATAGTTTACTGACATGGTGACCTTGCTGCTCCTTTCCTCCCAAAAGACAGTAACTTTAAGGAGGTGTGTAGATACCAACATGGAACTCGTACTTTAGATCATTTTGAGGACTATCAGGGTGAAGGTTATAGGGTGAATGTTCAGTTGGGGTGGGGAGTGAGTTTGCTGTCCAAAATATGAACTKCTTCAGCAAACTTAGTTCTTTTCTATCAATAAGCTGTGTGTAAACATTTCTTCATATTGCTTATAGATGCATTTTTTCTCATGGTTTATATTTTCATGACATGGAAGACATGGTATGTTTTACAATGTGGTGTTTGTTTCTAAAAAGATCCTTGCAATAGAGAAAAATTAGTTTTAATAAATTATTTTATTTAGTATTATGGAGAAAAGTGCACAATAGGTAAAGTAGATGTGTTCAGACACTAGCGATCCTGAAATGCCTCAGCTAAAGGGTCAGCCTTTCATCTCTTCCCCCTAATTATGAAGTGGTGAAGGACAGTACTAAATGTAATACATTAAAACTGAAAAATATTGGATCGTTTTACCCRTTCTTCAGATTAACTGCCCTGAAGCGTCAGTAGAAAATGCATCAACAGAGAGCTACAAACATTTAACTTAAACAAGGTGTATTTCCTTTTTTTAAATAACAAGGTTGGAGTTATTTTAATACCTTGCAAGTATATTTTTCCTTTGCTTACTTTTAGACTGATTTCACCATCACTAAAAATCTTTTTGTGACTAATGCTCATTAGTTATCTACAAGATGCACAAATTCACCCACTTACCAGAGGCTCTGGGATTTCGTTTAAAACCTAGGAACTGGTTATTTAATCTGTGAGACAGATTTCCAGATCTGTGAAGCATTATTTCATACTTCTCTGTAGATTACTTCCTATTMTTATCCAGTTTATATTCACGTCTTAGATCAGTTTTAGTCCTAAAAGGTTGGAGTGGCTGGTTCTACGTTGTGGTGCTTGTGTGCCCTCTGACTGCCATCCTGCCCCATTTTCTTCTGTAATTCTGCAGTCTGAAGGAATGACTACATATCACCTTCAACAGTAACAAAGGTGCTAGGAAAACATTTAGGATCTCCAAACAGTTCTTCTCTATTCTACCCCATTCTGCATGGGAAAAGAGGAGAGGTGTAACTTGTTCTTCAGGACATTCCTACTTTAGTATCAGGAGACGCCTGTTGGTTTCTCCCCTCTGGTCAAGTTCAGGATAGGATGATTTAGATGCCATTACTGATCTGACAAGGAGTTTTCTTACTTCCCTGCCTCCCTCCTTGTTTCTGCAGGAAAAGTGCAATTCAGCCAGGCTGACACTATCTAGCAGTCTGATTCCTGGAGCAAGCTGCTTGCTGCAGGGCTTGCAACCTCATTAGAGTGCAGGCTGGTTGTTACAGGATAGTCTTGCAGCCTACTCATTCCCACTGCTGTGCTTCCCTCTCCCCCTTCAGCTGGTCAGTTGGGAAATGGAGGCTATGTATATGCAGAGGCCAGACACAACCTAAGGGTGTTTGTGTCGTTTAATTTGAGGAGGATGTCAGGATGTCATCTGTGCCCAGAACTCAGCTTTCTGGCTGGCTCCCGAGCCTGCTCCATGATAGCAACGTGGGTTCTCTCCTGTGACTCAGCTATGACTTATGATTTCTCTGCATTTTTGGTTCCCTAAGCTGCTATTATATTATACAGTATATATGGCTCTTACTTTACTGTAATGTAGTTACTGGGTAACTATTTATTCTTATGATTAGCTTTTACACCAGCTCACAAGCTTTTAATTACTGAAATCCCCGCATAGTTCTGTAATTGAATTTGTTTTGACCTTTCAGTTAGCAAGGAAATAAAGGAAAGGTGAAATCTATGTTATGCCACTATATTCTGCCACTGGAGGAGAACAGGTCTTAGCAGCAGATCTTGGTGATCTAGAGAACACAGACTGAGCAGGGGCAGTATGGCAAGATAWAAGTATTGGCTCCCTTAAGGCTATAGAGTAGGTCACCTCTTTGTGCATGCTTAGGGGAAGGCTTTGACACCCCTGTTGCCCACCTCATGAAAAGGTTTCACTTTTTACTGCCCTAGAGACCCAAAGTTTTCTTTTTATTTCCAGAAGGACTTTTTGCCCCTCATCCCTTGCCTAGCAAGGCAGTTCTATCTGTGATCTGTGAATGGGTGACCAATAAATGGTAGCCCTGTGCAAATCTGCTATACCTGTCTCAGCTGTAGGAAAAGAGATCATGGAAAAAATAAAAGAGTTTCAGAGACTGGAGAACCAGGAGATGGCTAATGTTATAATCCTCCCCGATCCTTTGGGGAGCTAATACCTGGCTTTGCATTTACGACAACTGATCTGAAGTCCAACAATGTCTGTTCAAATGGATGTTTGGGATTCCACAAGACATATTTGACCCTTATCCAGTTAACCCAGCTGGCTACATATCGACTTTAAGTATTTGCAATCCAAGGTGCTAGCTAATGATTGAAGAGATTAAAATCTGCAGGTGCAATGTGAGTTGTCTCAGTGAAATCTCCCTCTTCTACTGCCAGTGGACCCGAACATGAGTTCAAAGGGTTGTGCCTAAGAGCAGAACTGCTAGTTGGCCTTCATGTTCCTCAGCCCTTAGCTTTTCTGCCAGGATTACTGGGAAGATAACAGTCAAAGTTTGCTGGATTGCTGACCGTAGGATCTAACCTGACTGATCAAGTCAATTTAACTTTGATAGCCTCCTGACACGGGGCGTGGGTAGCACCAGCAGTAAGAGGAAAGTTTGGCTTTTGTGTGGGGCCTTTATTGTTGCCAAAAAAAAAAAAAAAAAAAAAAAAAAAAAAAAAACCCTTTATTTGTCAAGTTCTTTTATGTGAAAATTTTCCTAGCATGGGAAGAGGGATGACAAATAGGTGACAGCCTGGCAGCGAGTGGCCCCTAAAGGTAAACTAGAAGGCTTGACTTGACCATTGTCAAAATCTTTGGAGAATGCTACAGGTAACCACATCTGAACCCTTTCACGATTCCTCAGTGAGGTGAAGGTCTTTTGCTGCCTGATTCCTCTGGGATCTTGTTTGCTTTGCACTGGTGATTCACCACACAACAATTGCATGAGTCTCTGATGGGAGCAGAGGAGCTATTATCTTGATTCCTAGGGAAACACACTAGAATTAGTTGCTTAAGCAGGAATATTCAGCATTCACAGAGGAACACTGCACTTCACATCAACAGGGATTGACATGAATTCTTCACTTGTCATACAAGGACTCCTCCTATTAACAGATTTTTGTATCTTATTTCTTTCTTGAGAAAGTTAAAATCCTGAAGTTGCTTCAAATGGGTTTGGGTTCTGGGGGTATCTATTTTAAATAAATGGATCTAAACCATAGTGTTTCAGGCGAAATGCGAACTTGAAAATGCATGATCCTGTTTACTAGGTTGTATCATTAGACTCTAAAATTATTTCAGTTCTCCCCTAGTATTGTAATAAATTCTGAACATCTGAAATAGTTTTAATACACTCTAAAACTTAATTCTATTTTTATACAGGGATATGAATAATGAATTGAAACATTGAAAAGAAAGAAAGAACTCTTAAAAACAATATTAACTGTGGTTTTTCAAATATTGTCCTGAGTCTTTCCCTAAGGAACAGAGAAAATATTCCAACTCTACATTATGGGAAAGCTTTAATGCAGAGAACTCTCCACAGGACTGTTTTCATTTTATAGAGTATTTTAAGCATATGGACAGGGCAGACTGTTAATTATTTCTTCTCCTTTTGGCTCAGTTCCATATACAACTCAGCAAAAGCAGAGCTCTACAGAATATTCAATAGACAATAAATGGCTCTGCATTTGCTGAGTGCTAAATAAAAATGATGAAAGGGTATTGTGACTAGCTCTCGAGGCACTTGTTGGCACGCTGAAAAACATCCTTGTCCCCTCTCTACCCAGCTGCTGTGTCTTGCTCATTCATTTTGCTGAGAGGGAAAACAGTAAGAGAAAACATAGTTTACAAATCCTACAACCGATGTTGGAAAGGTTATTCAATAGGCCAGAGCAAAAGACGTTGCAACTTGTGGGACTATGTGCTTATATGCCATTGGACACAATTAGAGTAAAACTTTACACAGCTAGAAGAGCATCTGTGACTTCTGATTGACATATGCAGGAGGGTTTAGTTGCAAGCATTTGAGATACTGCAGCCCATGGCTATGTGCACAGCCCATTGCTGYGTGTTGTCAGGTCTCTAGCAGAGCAGGACCTGTGCCCCTGCCTCAGCTGCCTCTCGGTGCTCTCTGGTGCTCTAGCAAAGCCCCACTGCAGCAGTGGTCTAAGTGCAGTCAGCAGCCTGCTGGACCACTATTGATCCCCATTAGCTGCCTGGGTTATGCTATACTGCACCTCATCAGTAGCAGATTGGTGCTAATATCAAACAATAATAATATCTGTAGTAGACATCGCGGTTATATCCAAACAAATTCAAAGGTGAGCTCCCCTGGCATACCCTGAGGATGCCAGTGCCTACAGGTTAGGTGCCTCCTCCAGAAAAGCAGGTTGTGCTGTTCTTTCCCAGCTGTGTCCTGCCCTCCTTGGCTCTCAGGGGATAACTTTTACTTCCTCTATTTCTAGTCTCCCGGCTATGCAAGCTGTGGGGTGAGGTAGGCTGGTTCTTAACTCATGTCTGGGAATGCACTAATGCGTATACACTTACCACTGGGACCTGAAATTCAATGTATGCACTATTATTACTAGTCTGTTAGCAAGGTTTCTATTCTGTGGCATAGATTTTTCAGATGGTGAGGATTAGGGTTCATGCCTGGCATCGTTCATAGCCCAAACATGTAGTTATAACCTGGAGAAAAAGAATCAATGTAAGTGAAGTGGTAGAGTGATGGTTTTAGGTTAATTTAAATAAATGCCTCTTTTCTGGGCATGTTTGTTACTAGATTGAGAACCCATYAGGCAGGAGGGGAAAGATGCCTATCTTGTAAATTATTCATTATTAATTGTCTGTTTTGCATCATTACGAACGCTTTGAGAGCTGCGTGTACATTGTAACCAATAACAAATCTAGTTTCACAATGGCTCTCTGATGTTAGGTGTGGGAGACCAGGGCCTGAGATCTGCCTCTCAGATAACCTCCCTTCTCTCCTTCCCATTACAAGACAGAGAAAAAGTGTGAGCAAGGTCAGCGCCGCATTTTTCAGAAGCAGCCAAATGTCCCCAAAACTCTCCATCGGTTTCCTTGCCAATAAACTAAAGGTAACCCTAAAAATAAAAAGCCAATAGAGGCCTTCCCATCCTCCTACCAGCTGCTCTGCTTGTTTTCCTCTGAGGAGCACCAGCCCTTGTGCCAGGAGCCAGAGCTGCTGTGCCAGGTGCAGTGGCACCATAACAGCAGATTTCCAGGGCTCTCTGGGACCAGGTCTGCATGCGAAGGGCACCACAGGATGGCCTCGCACCCGAGAACGAGGGGGGTGCCAGCGGGCAGCAGAGCACTGTCCCTGGAACAGCCCCAGGCCTCAAGCACCGTGGAGAAAATGGTTCTGCTGGAGCAGTGCTGGCCACAACCCTGGGGCCCCTTCCCCAACCAGCTTACTGTCCAGCTGACAGCGTGGCATAAGACTGAAAGGAAGGAATTACTGAAAGCAGGAAGGCCTCAGTCCTTCCGCTGCTCCCAGAAGCATGCCATGTCGTGCCTTGATGGCAGCCCGAGTGATGGATGAATTTACCTGTTACTGTATGTGCAAAGGCTTTTAGAAAAGCAGCTTTTAAAAAGGCTCTCATCTTTATGCTGCTTCCAGTCTGAGTCAGACGCAGCTCCTAAGCACACAGGGGAGGATCCCATCCGATCCCACGGGATTTGCTCCAGCTATTCCCACCCTCAACCCTCTGGCTGGGCAGAAGCAGTAGGTTGTTTTTAGTGGCGGTGATTCACCCACTTTCCCTTCAGAAACAAATACCTGGCTTTGCCTCGGGATCTCGGAGACCACACAGGGTATTTCCCAGGGGTGGCTGCTGCAGTGCTCTGCTGAGGCTTACTCAGTGTGCTGCTCTTCCTTGCCCTTCCTTTTCCTGCAGGGTTTTGCTGTGAAGCATCATAGGGACAAAGCAGAGTGTGGGGCCTCCCCCTGCATGCAGCAGGGTACCCTGCAATGCTGCCCAAGCTGTGGCGCTTCCAGGACCTCAGTCATTGCAGGCAGATGGGCTGCTGATCTGCAGTTAGGTTTTGCACTATGCTTCAGTGTTTTAACCCTCAGAAGATTTCAGATGGAAATAAAAACCAAAGCAGGATCCCAAAACAGCAGCCCAGAGCCATCACCAGGTGGAGTGCAACATGCCCCCTCCCTCAGTCAGCCTGGCCACTACACCACTCTACTTTCCACGCTTCTTATATTGTGASAGTAAAATGGTACCACCAGCATCACGTGCTACTGCCTTTGGCCTCTGCAAAGGCAGATTCTGCAGATCAGAGGTCCCTATGACTCAATTCTCAAGTGTCCATGCTTGGACACTTTTCTTCCTGATATAATGGTACCTCCCCATTGCATACGACAGGAGCATTTTCAGCATTAGGGCATTCATCCCAAAAGCAGGGCAGCTGCTGGATAAAACAAGTTGATAAGACACCTATGCGACAGAGCATGATGACGGGGATAGAAAGCAGCAGAGTCCCTTACTGTATGTCAAGGGAAGGCAACAAATGAATTTCATGACATTACAATGTCATTACAATAACATGATGCAATAATACAATAAATAACATGGCACATTAATTTACTACATTTGGAATAGTTTGTTATTTTGCTCTTATCTAGTCGTCTGTAACCATATAGTACCAGGTCATAAGACAGGTCCAAAGAATGCACTCAAATGGAAAAAAAATGCTGCTTCTGGCATCCTTAGCAAAGACTGGGCTTAGTGGAGAAAGGCAGAGTATCATCAAAATGATTCCATTCTGTTTAAAAGTTTTTTGACAATATGCACTTATTAAAACAGTGTAAAATTAGAATCTTTAAAATACTCTTTACATTAGTACACACCTAATGATATACATTAACAATCACTTGGGGCTTGGGTATTTTAAAGGCACGTGTATGTATCCTGCAATACAACATTCTGGAGAAAGGACTGAGGAAAGCAGGATGCACAGATATATTCTCTTTAGATTCCCTTTCCAGACAGCTGGACCAACCTAGACCATGAGTTTCAACCACTGTAATCATATCCATATCTTTCTCTCCTATAGAAGGCCGACAGATTAAAGGATGTGATATAGACTCTTTTGTTATAATAGAAAAGAGCTTATGTGGGTTTTGCAATGAAGATATGATAAAGCTTTGAGAGGCATGTACAATTTTATGCTAATCCTTTGCAAGGAGATCAATATCGAAGTAAAAGGCATAATGTTTTTGCAAAAGGAGAGATCACCACACATACTCAGCTTAGAGGCGAGGCTATAATCAAGTTGCCAGGTGATGCTTGTGATACAAGATTTTCTTTTGTAGGCACAGTAATCTTGTTTCTGTTCTTTGGGAACCATGAATGTTAAAGCTGGAACCGCCACATTTGATCATCTAACCTATCTGAATTGTTTAGTACATCAGATATCTGTCTCATTCTGAATGGCTTATTGCACAGTGATTGTGCATGGAAATTTGCATTCCTTGGAGACTGTTCATATATACTTATTCACATCATTAAAAATTAAATAACACTTAATCAGGTATCTCATGCAGAATTCATTAGTGACAGTGGATATTTCAAATAAGATAGGCTTTCCCCATGCTCTAAATCAGTACACAGCAACAGAATAAAAACTAATAAGAGGAAGGCATTTCAGTATCAAATTTGGAATGAGGTCAGTGATCAAAAATTATGGTTTTTTTTTAACTGAAAAACAATTAGATTTTACAGAAAAGACCAGAATCTTTTCTACAGCTTCATCCATGGTACATGTATTGACAGGATTACCAGCTAGCCACAGCTTATAAGTTAAAAATATTTCTGATACATTTTATAAGGAAAAGGAAAGAGCCCTCCAGGTAGGAGCTGGATTTGTTGGAGGAACTTCACATCTTGTGTGATTGCACAGTCAAGCTTGGCAAATGTAATGATGAGACAAATAGGGGTAGGATTTAATACAGGCCTTGACAAAATAGATTCTGTTTTGTAGCCCTAGGCTACTCCTGTCCATCCCTCCAGCCCATCCATCCAGGCCTGGCTGCCATCCACGTGCACCCTGCTCTGTATAGGGCTGGGAATGGAGACTGGTAGGAGAGCCGTCTGGCAGCTCTGCATGCAAACTGGAAGTCCCTGGTGATATTCCCAAGGGAGCCAAAGACAATCTCGGAGGTGCTGGGAGCGTGGAGCAGCCGGTTGGGTGAGATGGAGGCAGAGGAGGAGGGGTGGCCTGGCAGGAGCGCAGTGAGTGGGACAGGGGTGAGGAAGGGGAGCAGAAGGATCTGAGCATCTGGGACCTTTGACAGGACAGCTGGAGCTGTGGCAGTCTCTGCCCTCGGGATATCGCGAGGCTGTGTACTCAGTGCCTGCCAGGGATTCCCACATCAAACAAATATGCTCGTTTTACAAGTCAAAAGGCATCTCTTAAAATCGCCCCAAACTGTCACAGGCCCACAGGCTCTACGAGGTCACTGAATACGAAGCAGGTAATGTAACCATCTCCATCACTGTCAAGGCTGAGACAAGTCTGAAGCGGTGTTTTCTCGCCCTGCACAACTAAAGGGGAGTGGGCTGGGTGCTGCTCCTTTTGTTCCTGAGCAAACACTTCTAAGRTCCCGTCAGATACACATCTGCAAACACAATTACATATCCATCACCAAGAGCTTAATTTGAAGAGAGCAGAACAGGTGTGAGAGAAGCACCTGTAACCTGCACGGTGTTTTTTATTACCTTCAGCAAACACAAGTTTCCATATTCCTTGTGAGCAGCTGTGTCAAGTACTAAAAATTCCCATGCCCTGGTAGAAGCATTTTCAGAGGAGTTAAATACCTGGAACCCAGAGTTCCRTAAGTCTGGGTTTACCTGAGCATGTCTTCTTTTTCAGCCCATAAATTTTGTTCAAATGGGGAGAGGGGGAGGGAAATGGGAATTTGGCCTTTTTCCAGGATTTGCAGGTATCAAACTTTCATCAGTTGGCTTCACATTGAGTCCAAAGTCATGCATGCACAAGCATGTGTACACATGCAATAACAGTCTCACACTGCATATGCACTGGGCAGACCTTATGTTTGCCATGTTTATGACATGCTGCCCAATTGACCTTCACTTTCTCAGCAAGTCCCATGTGTTGCAGACATCTCTGATTTACTGCATATGCAGTAAATGTATGTATAGCGTGTACCTCACATATTATAAACTTAGTGTGTCCCAAACTCACTAGAGATGCTATACACTGGGACGAGATATGCAACTATAGGTCTGAGACACCTATTTGACTGTGCAGGCATATTTTGCATCTGTATTTCCATCCACGGTTCGCTAGCTAAAGATACAGGAGTCATTAGCAAACAGCTTGACTAAATTGTGAGCGTGACTTCTACTCTACATATACAACTACAGTCAAGCTGGGAGCAAGTGAGAGTGGCTGTACAATCGCACAGCCTTTTGCTGGCTCATACAGCTCAGAAAGGACACACCGTTTGCAATGACACTGTGGGGATTCTGGTAAATGTGCAACTCATGTTGCTGCTTTATCACAGAGCACTCTCATTTCCTGTAGTCTATGAAATGAAGAGGGTAACTGCTAATACACAGAATGTTTACTTAATTTCCTCCATTCTATGAGTTAAAAAGAAATGACAAAAGCAAAACAAACAATGCTAAGTGTTTTATGATGAGGTTAGCTAATTGAACTTTAGGGTAGACTGCAAAACCTTGATGGGTAGTATGTAATTGCATATTTGCACAACTGTGYGAGGCAACAGAAAGCTGCATGAATTGAAATTTAGTGAAGGATTTAACTCTGTCAGTGAGAAACTTCTTTGGTAATCCCTTATAATTTCAAAATTTTAAGTTGCAGAGAATTCCTTTCCAGAGAAGCCTTTTTCTCTGGAAAGCACCAGAGCACCGCCAGTGTGCTTTTTAGTGAGGCTAAAATCTTGAAATAAATCTAAACATTCACAAATGAAAACCTCGTATTCATTTTGTCTATTGATCAGTAACGACATACTGAAATAGGCCCTGACTCTGTAACTATSCCAGTACAGCTGGACCCCTAAGGCACCTTAAGGATCAGAGCATACATTTTGCTCTTGCAGCATCAGTGACATGACTGGGGCTTCCAGATCCCACAACTCGCCAACTATGCTTATAAAAAAAAAAAGACGACTCCCCTGTTAAACAGAAAATGTGGGAATTTTTTTTGTTCCCAACTCTAGCAAATCAGAAAGTAGCTAAATGAACTTCTTTTCAAGGTATCTCCCAAATCTTTCCTGTTGGCTGCAAATTTCCATACTCTTTTTTTTTTTTTTTTTTTTTGAATAGATCATATTTTTTTCCCAGACACTGATGAGTTAGCAAAATGAGATGCTTCTGAGGAAGTGTACATTATCACTTTAAATATCAGGGCTACTATGGTAAAAGCTGTGAATCAGATTTACAATAAAGTCCAGATTTTACTGGCAGAAAGTGGTGAATTCCAATTTCCTACAAAGAAGAATTCTTACAGTAAAGGAAACCAGTATTGCCTCTAGTGAAGCTATGTTCAAAGTCTAAGTGGATCTAAACTTTGAAAGCTGCTACTATTTGCACTGCCAGCTGTACCAAGAATGTACATTTGAACAACACTGGAGTGTCCAAATGTCAGAGTTAGTATCAAGGTTGCTGCTAGGCTGGAGTATTAATGCCACCTCAGAGAAGAGACATTTTCAGACATGTAGGCCTAGTATCTTTCTCTCCTGGAGAAATTCAGTCATATCCTCTATGACTGAAATGCAGTTCCCCTCTGACCAGATGGTGGAAGTTGCATACAGCAAACCTCCATGAGAGGACTTCAAAGAAGTTGTCTAAATATAGCTGAGTTCAACACAGAACAAGAGTTTGGGCTGTCTTGCCAGGAGTCTGTCCAAAATGAATAGAAGGCACCAAGCCAGCCTCATCCCCAGCCTTACCAGGGCCACCGAAGCAGTGGATGGCAGGAGATGTGCCCCTGGCCTGCACCCGTAGGTGGGCTCAGTGCCCAGAGGCTCTCATTTCCAGGGAAGTGCTCCCGATACAGAGCTGCTGGAGAACTGGGATGGAGATACTCTGTGCAGCTGCACCTTCAGCATCTAGCACAAACTGGGACGTGGCTTTGAATTGCCAAGAGCCAATTTTGTACAGATCTCAGTTTAATGTGTCACCATTCTGCAGCTGCCTGCGTGGCCTGAGAGCTACCATTGCCTTGTTGATCTTTTTCTGTTGACTCTGGTTTGGAAAAACAATAGTTAACAGCTGGGTTTTGGTGAACTCTAAGCCTTCAAATCTGTCTTTGCCCTTCACACAGGGTGTATAGGTCACAAGTGTTTTATTATTATTTCTGAATTCTCTGTTCTAGGTGTGTCTCCTGCCTTTTATAAATGGGAGTTTCATGCCTTGCAACCAAGCAGCTATGTAGATTTTAGGATTTTCTTCTGTTTACTCATGCCTGTGGCATCTCATCCTGCACACAAGACTCAGCCAGAGCTCTCCCCTGTCTTCTCTAATACCTCCAGTGCGTTTGATGCTGTCCAGGAATTGGTAAGTGTGAACTAAAAATGTGGAAGGTGGATAAAAATGAAGATGAGGAGCAGAAGTTTAGGTGCTAATATAGAAGAAGGTAAAGGAGAATAGATTTAGTTCAGAAAAGGCCACGCTTTCATTTGAGGCTGTAGACACTGAGAAYTTCCAGTCTGTCTCCGGTCTTTGAAAGATAAAGAACTCTTATTAGCAGGAATAGGATCCCCCCCAGGAAGAGAGTAATTCCTTGCTCCCTCCTGGGGAGGTTACTGGTTTCCTCACGGGGAAGGGAGAGACAATTTCCCAACACACCTTGTGAGTGTCTCAGTGCCTCAATCTGCTGTCATCCACTTCAGATGTGGAGAGACCTGCTGAGCAGGTTCTTCAGCTCAGGCTACTGGGTAGAGATACTAGTTAATTGTTGTGAGATTGTTGTGTGATGAATAGGTGAGATAAGAGGGCTATTAAGAGCTGTTTCACCACCACCCCCTCAACCCAGTATACCAGACACTTCCTCCAAAATTACTGTTTCATCCTGAATCTTATAAAATACCTGTTGTAAACACCATCTGCCATTATGTTATTTAATCAACAAGAACAGTCAATGCCATATAGCCTAGGTATAAGCTGTCTGGTAAATACCTTGGGGGGAAAAAAAAAAAAAAAAGTGAGAAATACCACTTTTTTGTGTGTTTTCAATCTGGCCAGATACAGTAATGATTTTTTTTTCCAAAGCTTCAAGCCAATTTCTTTAACTGTCTTCCCTGTAATGCATGAAGTCTGTCATTCAGCAAGAAACATAAACACATGAATAACCYGAGTGTAACAATCATCAGCTGTTTGTGTTAATCATAGGATAAATACTGAAAAGAGGCCTTAGAGATATAGGAGTAATAATGCCCAATACATCAGGCTTGTGCTTGCAATGGGAAGCAGGGGCAAACACACCTCCTAGCATAACATTTTAGACTGCAGGTGAAATCTTGGCCTAGTGACATGAGTGGATAGCTTTAGGTATGTTGTGTTGGATTAGGACTACCTGTTACTCCTCAGCAATGCTGGTGCCTCTCCCCTTGAGAAACTATTTCCAGTTCTAGGCACAAGGAAAGAGTTTCAACTCCTATCTGTCAATGCATTAGTCAGCTGGTCCGAGTCAAGTAATTTACCTTTACGGTAAGTGGAAAAAGAGACTCACATAACATGGGGTTTATCCTGTTATTTTACTTATAATACAGATATTTTAAATAGGTGGAACCACTGGCTCCCTGGRTGTCCCTGTTAACTATTGGCATAAATTTCTGCTGGCTAAAATTAGCTAAGTTAAAAATGACCTAGTGCATTTGAAAGCTGTTCCTGCTTTATAAGGCTTAATCTGTCCTCCCCACTTCCCAGACCTGCAAAGGAGTAGCAAGACTGATTTTTGGGAGGATCTTCTGATGCTGCCAGTTTGCCCTTACTAACAATAGTTTGCCAATTTTGCCCAGTTTGCCCATGAGCACTAACAATAAAAGGCAATTGGAAGGCAATACCTTGCCAAAAGGCAAGGTATTTCCAAGACAGTAGTTTCAACCATAAGCTTCACTGCCCTTTTGTGGCTTTTGGAAGGCCAAACTGTGCTCTTCCTCAGAAGAAACAAGAGTGAGGTAGATAAAAGAAAGATCAAATCGAAAGCAGTCAGTGGCCAGTGCTTGGCATCTCCTGGATTCTTGTCCTGGCCTGTGGCCACCTGATCAAGGTAATCAGTTTCATCTTTCTCCTCGCTTTGCAGTATCTGGGACTAGGTTTTTTGGACATGATGAGGGAGAGGTAGCTCTCCCACTCCATAGACCTCTAAATAGGTAAGAGCTGTGTTATGCTACGCAGAAAAAGCAGAGCTGCTGCACAGGATACATATTGCCAAGCAGTTGCACCCGTGTTCAACTCCTGGGCACAAGGAACATTTTGGCAGCAGATTCTGCCACTGTCTGCTGTCTCCCAAATTGCTGGCAGATGATAAATGAATATTACAGGCCTAGATAAAACACAGAGGCCGCCAAGATCATCCTCTTTGATTATGCCATACCTATTCTCCTCTTCCTAATACATCCTCACACCACTGCTAGCCAAAGGACTGGAAAGCAATTGTTTCACCTGTGGAAATCTGGAACCTCATTCACATTTGTTTTTTGCCAGTAGCATTAAAAAATCCACAGTGACAGCTGTTGCAATTCTGTTGGTTGATGCCCTGTGGCACTTTATTGAGGGCAAAGTAATTTGGTAATGTGTTCCATCCAATTTGGGCATTTTCAAAATAGTTTCGTTGCTACTTGTCCCTAGATTAGACTGTACACAAAAAAAAGCCAAGCTCCAACTCTCAAGAAACAAGATGTTCCTTGAAAGATTTTAAAAGTCTGYAAGACTGTAAGACATTTTCATGTGTGTAGAGGTCTGTTGGTTTATTGTTAGCTAGACTTAATATTCCATATGCTGAGGCCTTCCTTACTGGCAACCTCTTTATTTATTTAATTATTTTGTCTGTAAAAATGACAGAGAGTTGAAAGAATCTAGAGGATTTGATGAGACATCTGTTTCTAGCATAGACAAGGAACGTGTATCCCACCTGGGAGGTTTGTTGTGCTTAAACTAAATCTGCTCTATCTATCTGCATTATATCCTGTAAAAGGGTATGACTAGGGCCGTGTTTTAGTGTTTTGTGTTTCAGCAGAAGCTTTAACCTTCATTCTGCTTGTATAAAAACATATGTTTTCAATTCTCATGTATTTGTCACTGTGAGATGGTGAAAAATCAGTTGATGGAGAAAAAGTGCTTTAAATTTACTGCTGTAAATAATTTTCTTTTTTCAGGTTTTGCCTTGCTTTTCTTTAAAGACATCTAAAAACCCACTATCAGGACCAGTTTGTCGCTTGCTATGTCCTAACACCTAGAACACCAGTTATACAGAGTATTTAATACCAATTGAGCTTAACAGCAAACATATGCACCATGATGAACCAGATGAATGTAAATGTTATGATAAACAAGCTGACATATGAGCACCATCACTTGCCAAATACCCCACTAGCCTAGGGAAAAGCTTGCTGGGCTGTAAAAAGGGAGAGCAGAGCTGAGAGCTATTCAAATTGCCATGCAGTTCTTCTACTCATGTTATTGACTAAGGCCATATATTTCACCAAGATTAGAGCTTTTGAAGAAATGTGCTGTTTGTTTTAACAATAATCTTTGCAGTATAAAGGCCAATTGCTTCCCCAAAGGCATAGAAGCTGCTACTCCAAAGTGCTGGTGTACAGATATGCACAAGCACATGATGGGATCACTATTGAGGCTTTGCAACAGGAAAAAAAAAAAGTTTTGCTGTATTTTGGGGTCAGCTTTGACTTATAGTCTCTGGTAGAGAGTGCATGTCTCATGAAATTCTGGAAAGTCTCACTGACAGTGTCGTGGTCACTATTACAGGAGACAGAAATGCCTAAGATTTTGCCTTTTACTATGTCTTCCCAACCTTTTATTGCTTCAGATAGTTGGAGTATGTCTTGCCTCATCCTTCCTCCATTGAACTGTGTGTGCTGCTGTCTGAGGCAGAAAGGAAACCATACTGGTTAGCTATATTTTTTCTGTTAGTTTAAAATCACTCTGCCCCTTAATGCAGAATATGTTTCTCTATCTCTTTGTTCCTCCCTAAAGCCAGCAGTCACATTTTATCTTATACGGTGGCTCTGGTGTTATCAGGATAAACCTGGACATCTTGTGATATCCTCATAGATTTCTAATGGCATATGCATGAAACTAGGGCCCTTTTAATCAGATATATGCAGAAAAGCACTGTCTCCGAGTTTCAAGGGCAGASCAAATTCTCCAAGGCATTTTAATGTCAAGGCAGGTCAGTTAGACTATTATTAGCTCTAATTACTACTCTATCTGCTCTTATATTCCTTACCTGCAACCCTTCCTTTTCTTGCCTGTGACAGTATCAATAATGAAAATGTTTCCCATTTCATCACATCAGTTCACTCGGTAGCATAAGAGGGAAGATATTTAGCAGCAGCAGCAGCAGTAACTTAAAATTTCAAGTACAGAATTTGACTCAGGTATTGTTCACCAAGCCTGTGGTTCAGCAGTCATTGCTACCAAATCTGTGTCTACCAGATCATCCTGCAGTACAAGACTAATCCAGATCAGAAACAAGCTCTCAACTGCATTTCTATTGAGTTAGTAAGTTTGTACATTAAGGAGTTTTGCCAGCTTGCGCAAAAGCCATGCTGACCTGGCAACCCTGATGTCTCATTTTGCCTTCTCAATCCTGGTTTGAAAGCAGAGAGGTAAATGCAGACTGTGTACTATTGATGGACCTCAATACTCTCTTTTCCCCTTATTTTTTTGGAMGGTATCAACTGCCATCAAATGAACAGGATCCAGAATGCTCACATGGGGAGTCACTGTATGTAAGGATTGGACTTATATCCAAATTTATGATACCATCAGGCTCCTTTGCTCCATGAGAAGCAAAACACTTAGCACCCCATATAGCTGATGATTTTTTGTAAGCCCACCTGACTTATTCTGAAAGGCCTATATAAGATACTGAAATAATTGTGAGGGATGATATAATAGATTGCATTGCTCCATAGGTTTCCAGAGATGGCCACGAGCATTGACAGTTCTCTTGGCTGAGTTCAGGCTAGTGCATGTCCTTGAGTCCAGTTAGGACCCAGTCAGGTGCATGGAAGGTGGTATCTGCCTCAGCATGCTTAGACAGGGCAGTGGATATGTGCTTCTTTTATACTACRCATGAGTTGAGGTGCTGACATGAGTGGAAATTGAGGCATTCTGGCAGCAGGCAGGGGATGCTGAGTGCAGTTCATGTTTGATGAGTGTGCAAACGAAAGAGGAAGTTCTTCAGCTCAAACCTGCCTGCAAAGCAGAACGGCAATATCCTTCTTCGATGACCTTGGAGCATAGATGATAAGAAAAGACTCTGATGAAAAGGCCTGTGAGCTAGCCATGGGAGGCCCAGTCATATGCCAGTGAGCTGTGGAGATCTTCTGGGAAAATGTTATCAAATATTAGGACATTCAAATGAGCTGAGTCTCTTTAGACTGACAAATGAATTAATGTCCTGTGACTGTCATGTTTTAGACACAGTACGAGTCGCCCAAAATTTAATTCCTGGTCTCATTGGATCACAGCTCATGTGAAGTCCAGAATAATTGTTATGGGCCCTTTGTATATAGGTAAATTTCTCTCAGAATAAAAAACATCAGGAAAAAAAAGCTCACAAAACTTAAGCAAAATTCAGCAAAAGAGAGGTTAACTGTTAAACAGATGATTAATGTAAATGCTAACAGTAGGGGGTTAATATTAATATGGAAACTTAGAAAAGGCTAGGAGAAAAAAAAGTTGCTACAGTTGATTATTARGGAGAACAAATATCTTCTCACCATCCTTTTAATTTTGAGTGCATTTCAGAAATAACTCATTAGATGTGTGTATTTAAATGTTAGAAGAGAGAGGGTTTCACAGCCTTCCTCCCATTACATGACAAGGAAGAAATGAACAAGGAACAGTGATGCAGGTATGATTTGCAAGTTGGGCCCTGAGCTGCCCCASTAGAGTTTCACCACTGTGCTGATTACTGAAGGCTGATTCATCAACAAGTGAATGGCCATTACAGAGAGCTGCAAATGTCCGAGCCACTGTGAGGAGAACAAAAGCATGCCRCGAAAGTTCACTCCCAAACTCTTTTTTTAAGAGCATGTCTTGAATGGGGGGAAAGTGGTTTGAGAAGGGAATTTTCTTCATAGATTTTCCACTGAGGAGTATAAAACACAAAGGCTCGGGAAAACTTTGAGCTAAGGTGCTGAGAAAGTATCCAAAGAAAATGTCACTGTATGCAAGCTCCATTTTTACACTCTCCCTAGGCATCTGCCATTCACTGCTATCCAAAGCAACATGCTGGGCTAGAGTGACCTCTGGTCTGATGCAGTATAGCTTTTCTTCCTGAGAAGGAAACCCAATTAATTTCTATCTGGGACATTTTTCATTACTTTATCCTATTAAGGGGGCTGGGTCACATTTGTTGACTCCAAATGAGTTTAGAAACTTCTCATTTCAGGCTTATATGTAGACAAAAGTCTGGCAGAATTCAAGAACATCTTCAGACAGTCAGCAGAGCACGGGGTGTTCAATTGCAGTGCAAAATAAATCAGCCTTTGCTGGATTCCACTTTGACATTAACCCATACATTTGTGTGTATGCCTTGCTGGGTTAATTATCCTCAAAAACTTAGATGTGGTTAGCCTAACTTCACAATGAATCCTGTGTACATCATCACCCTTGCACCCATCACAATTTGCTCCCTCACACACATTGATGAAAGATGGAATCAGATAGCAACTGTCAAGGCCACCATCTTCCTGGCTGCAGAAAAATTTAGGAGCAGGAAATCACCTGGSATGCCTGGGAAAAGCTTACCAGGAATTTCCGCAGCATTTAATAAAACAGATTCGAAAGCTATCTAAAAAAAAAAAAAAAAAAGTAAGTATAATTGACAATCTGGCGTTGAGTAACAAAACCAGAAAACAGTGTTCAGAAATCTAAGTGATTATTTCAGTGAGGGAACAAAGATATCTGAATTGATTAAACTACTTAAATTTTAAGCTAATAAAAGACAGATATAAGAGAATTTAAAAATAAATAGCACAAAAAAGGGGAACAAGACCAGCTTTCCGGCATCTGGTTAGGCAACCTGTCTCAGTTGACATTTCAAAAAAAATCAACAGGACACCCAGACTGTAAGGTGGGAAAGGTAAAGAGCTGGTGTTTGCCATTYGGGATATGGGGATTGGCAGCCTTATTCTGCATACTCTGAATCTCTTGTATTTTCTACATTTATTTCTCCTCGGAGCTTTGTTCACATTTACTTTTCTCCAGCTACCTCTTGCCTTCACTATCACTGCTTTAATGATCACTTAGTTAACTCTTGCCTCTTCATATACCTTGTCTATTTTGTATAGTGTTTAAACTAGAAAGTGTTTAATACATCAAATCTTTAAAATAAACTCTACTTACCCTGACAGTCCTAAAGATGTATTTCAGCCAAGCAAGAAAAAAAGAGTAGATTATAGATCAAATAGGGTAGATTATAGATCAAATATGAATAAGATACAATATACAATAGAACATCAGAGTTTTTAAATCTGGAAAGGGGACATTTCAACACTGATTCTTTCCCTTTAAAATGTCATGGGTGGATTGTTGCCTGGCATTCTTTCAAGAGAATACCTTAGAGTGAGATGAGTCAACTGGGATTTTTGCTGGGAACAATTTTATTTTTGGAGAGGTTGTAAAATAGAAAATTGGCCTAAAAACTAACTTAAACTATAGAGCAGCTTCTGCTACTCTATAACATGTAGGCCATTTATCTTAGAGCAAGCAATAAAGTAGTTGATGGGAACAAACAAAGAGCAGGTCAATTAATCTAGTTAAGGTTCTTTTGCAGATTATTTCTTCCACCTTCCTGCCCTATCCAGGTGTCAGAGGGTTACTTCTGAAATTCCTGATTTTTTTTTGGAGAAGATTCCCACAGCTACCTAGGAAATATTTATTTTCAAAGACTACTCAGAGATGAGCTCAAGCACACTCTAATGTCCCTTGGAATGTCTTTCATGTTTCCATGCAAAGCTTTGTTTTGAAGTTGCTTTAAATGTRTATACATATATGTATGTGTGTGCCTGTGTGTTTYTTCATATATGCATTTATATGTGTATTCACATATATATGAAAAAGTATATTCAAGAGATTTTATATTTTAGCAGCTTTGGTGTTATTCCTGCATGCAAATCTGCATCACTGGAGAATTTTGCAGCATAACTTTGCCCCTGGTTTGGTAAAGCTTGTCTTGTGCCTTTACAGAGAGGACAGAGGTTAAGAAAATTAAAAAATGCAGAATGTCCTTAGGGACTAAATCCTGGCCATAATTCACACAATTTTCTGCAAGTGGAGATGTGAATAACATTTCCTATCTTGGCTCTACCTCAAAGAGCAATGACTTTCAGTTTTCATTCTGTTTCTGACCTAGGTTTCAGAGTACTTTGGGAAAGCTGAGAAGAAGGTTTCATTTATCTAGTTCCCAAGTAGTAAAACATTGATTTTGGAAAATGGTCTTTTTATCAATAAACATATGCTTTTTTTTTTTCTTTAAGATGTATAGTCCCAAAGTGGGTACAACTCCAAATCTGAGCCTTTTCACACCTTTACTTAAAGCATGCATTTGTGCTATAATGAAACACCCTAAGAAATATTCTCAGAAAASTTGAATTCTGTTCCCTTTGGGTCAAGTTGTTAGGTCCTTTTATATTCCATGAAAGATGGTTGAGAGTCTGTGTGATTTCCATGTCTCTGTCTTTCTGCCCAGCTTTTTCAAAATTAATAAATATGCTGAGAAAGGGGAGATCACCCTTGCACTATATTGTGCATGTGTGTGTATGCGTTATATATATATGCATTTTATGTATATTTCTCTCATAAAAGAAACACAGCATTATAAAAGACAGTATATGAAAGCCCAGCTTTTATTTTGGAAACATACAACATAAAAAAACAAGGTTGCATGGTAATTTATACCAATGATATAGTGCAGAGCATAAATGAAATATTTTATTCATTTCCTATTGCTTACAAGGACTTTTGTTAATAAAAATATGATGGCAATATCCAGGCCTGATCTTTATATATTTGTTAGTCATTATGTGATACTTGCAATATGAAAGAACGTTTCCTGAAGAATACTCAAAGGTGAGCAGATTTCTGTAGTCAGGCAAAATAAACAGTGCAGACTTCCCMTTAGTTCCCAAAATAAGTGAGGTGTCAGTAGAATGCAAATTCACGCAAGGTCATAGTGATTCCTCCCGCCACAAATTACACTGCAATTTTAAAAAAGGAAAAGTAGTCCATGCCCTCCTCTTGATTGTGACTGCAGTAATAATACAGTTCTGCAGATGATGGTCTTTCAGCACAAATAACCACAAACGGCAAGCAGGTTTTCTCTGAAGCAGGCAGAGTTTATACCACAGAAAGTCCAACTGAGGATTACGTGAAGACCTAAGGAAAATAATAAACCAGTCTAAACTTGATCCTACAGCTTGGATAATATTACTGCTATAATAAACAGACTGTTTTCTCATTCAGACTTTCTGTCCTTAGAAGCCGTAGCTACCATGAAGCGTCAGGTTCAAAAAGCAGTTTCTGTATTTCATTTTGAGATTTGGAATCCCACTCGGGTGAGTAGGACCCCCATTTAATTTATTCATTAGTATGACTATGTTGTGCAGCAAATGCACAGTAAAATATTAATAAATTGAATGCAAAAGAAAATGTGGAAAGTCCAAACAGGTACAAGTGAGTTTGCCTTGATAATTATATATCTTATCAAAGACCAAGTTTACTCCTATAAGTCCCAAGCACTTATGCAGTCTTTCAGTTTTCCCTTTTTCCTTCAATATTCTTTTAAGCCAAATGATATTTCTATCTTTCTATCATCTACCCACAGTGGGTGGATAAGAGCAGTAAAATATATACACCATTCACAAAGCTGCCAGGCTTTACTTCTATTGAAAACTGTAGTAATGATGTGTAATGAAAAGAGTTCTCTGTCTTTCTGGAGGTGGAAAACAGACAGTTAGTAACATTCCAAAAGGTCTCTCTTTTTCTTTCTTTCTTTTTTTTTTTTTTTTTGTACTCCTTCTACATTTTAAAAAGAAGTCATATTCATTCTTGCTTGCTTTTCAGCTTTAATTGAAGCCAATAGACACAGGCATGAATTTAAACCTGAATACATCTAATTCTGCATTCCAAGGTTCATGCAGTCTTAATTYCACAGTAAAATATGGGGGCTGTACCTGAATGAAAATTTGGTCTCCTAAGTACTCAGTGTCAATATAGCTGCTTTGAACATATTTATTATATTTCATATGCAGGGTACTCTTTATTGTTTCATTATGAGGTAAAATTTACTAGTCATATAGCACTGTGGCATATTTTTTTCCAAAATTGTCTTCTCTTTTGCAGGTTCCTAATTCTGCAGTGTTTGCCTCATTGCATTAGCACCATTTTTTTCACTGGTCTTTCACATTTTAAATGAACCATTAGTTGCCCTACTTTAACTAGGCACTCACTGTCTATGAAGTTTCTCCATACCTGACAAGCACATGGAGGGGCAGGTTTTCATACCCTGTAACCTGAGTGCAGGTAAATATGGCTTTACTTTTCTAGTCTAACAGGGACTCAGCCTTATCAGTCCCTCTGGGGCAATGTCATATTATAATCATATCATGATAGTCAACTCCCACGTGCCCTCCTGGTGCTCTGTTGGGAGCTCAGTTCCCATTCTCTCAGTTCCAATGCCAGCATGGCCTTGGATTTTGTTTTGGTTTGTTTTCTTTATTTTTTTTTTGTTTGTTTGTTCGGTTGGTTTCAATTTTTCCAGCTTATATATATCTTATTTGCTAGATTTCGCTACAGTACATTCAAAGAAATATTATATTTAAGTCAAAAGCACTGATGAAGGAGGTAAATTAGCAAGACAAGACAGTAAAATGAGCTGTGTCAGCATAACCACTCTTGGCTCTTGCCTTTTCCTCGCTTTGGTTCAGACCAGCCTGTCCATTTTATTTGCATAGGTGGGGAGAAGTGCTTTTGTGCCAAGGATCAGCACAAAATCATGCATCATTTCAGACCTCAGGCTGGCCTTCGGGGAAGAGGCGAATTTTGCTCAATCAACATCTTTATTAGATTGAAGTAATCTCCCACCCATTGGGTTCAGTACCACACAAAAAAAAWWWWAMYKSYKGRRAAAAAAAAAATCCATCTCTTGCTTTATTTGAAAAGTCTAGGCTGGCTGGAATTTTCTTTTTTTTTCTGAAAAATTATGCAGATGATGTATGTTGCATTGTAATTTTGATTTGTGTCTGTTAAGGGCATACCTCTGCTCCCTCCAGATTTTTTAGCAAATGTTCCCTTGATTGTAGGGGAAGCAAGATGCTGAGCTGGAGGGATTTAGACTTTTATGGAAAGAAAAGCAATTATAAGAAAAATCTAGGTTCATATCTATCCTACAAAAGAGAACATCTCATATAAAAATGAATTAATCATGAAAGTTTCATATCTGTAGGCAGAGTTTAAGGAGAATGGATATATTATTTCTTTAACACTCTTTCTTAAATGTTAGCGTAGAAAATCAAAGCTTGATCCAATAATAAATCAGCTGGTTTGCACAGTCTGATGCATTTAAAATCCAGCTTCATAAAAATGTCATTGATTGATGCTGTAGGGAGAGATTGCATAGTCTGTCAAACATTTCCAAGTAGGTCATCTTTTAGGGATTAGTCTAAGTTGCTATCTGTTGACATTTCACATGTGACATCATAAGCTTCTTAAAATGAATGAAATTCTGKTTTTTTTTCTTCTCTCTTTTTTTTTTTTTTTTTGGTCAAAAGACAAATGATAGTTTAAATCTTGCAAGGCAGAAAGATTTCCAGAAGTGACCACTGATTTTAGTTGCCCAGTAGTTAGTTGCCCAGTAGTTTGGATATCTACTTTAATAGCATCTAGTGAGCTTGCTTGTCAGAAAGTTAGTGCTCAGATTTTTCTGAAAATCAGACCTTTTCTCCCACACTGGAACTCAACACATGAAACACAGTGGGAATTAATGGAATGCTTTGAAAATCCTGAGCAATCACCTTCCAATTAGTGATGAATTACTCCATTATTTTTCAGACTAGTTTAGGAAGATGATCTGAGTTTGATCTTCAAACTGTTAATATCTGGTAATTTCTCCCACTGATTTCTTGCATGACCTTGAGCAAGTCACTTGCATTAGGCTTCTCAGAAGTGCTCATTGCTGGCYTCATCCTGCAGGCAGTATCATTCACTTCGAAATGATCCATGAAGCTTCTTGTGCCTCAAGTGTTGCTCTCTTACCCACCTGTCCTCTGATACCTACTACAGAGAAGCATTGGGAGCACTGGGGCTGTTTGTGATATTGTCGAAGCACAAAATACTCCAGTAACATCCACCTCGTAGCTTTAAAGAGCATTATAACTAATAGATGTTTATTTTCCAAATAAGATTTTTAAAACTGGACAAGACAGCAGGAGTGTCTCTGAGTAGGTTTCCTTTGTGGAGTAGCTGAATGGCATGGAGGGGCTGCAGCATCTTTTGTTTGTGCCTTCCCTGTATGCCTCATGCAGTAAATTTGGGTTGTTGTGGAAGGACAGTGAGAGAAGCAGAGGAGCACTTGGAACTGACATTGCCCCTGCTACTAGTAAGAGGTAAATAGGACAAATTATTGCCTCCTCATGAATGAGACTAATAGATGAATTCATTAAACTAAAATGAAAGACATTATACAAGAATCTTTTTTTTTTTTTTTTAACTGCAGTGAAACAGCATAATTTTATTTTACAGCTCTAAAAACTTGCAGCCTGATTGTTGGCTATCTTGAAAACACTTAAGAAAATAYCCTTATGGAAAGACGTTCTTTAAAACATTAACTGGAGAGAAAAAAAAACAGCTACGAATAACAGTATGTTGGGCGTACTATTTATAAATGTCATTTATTTATACATCCTTTGTGTATTTATGTATTCATTGAAACCTTAATTCCTCAATAAACTTATCGCGGTATCTTATTTACTTGTCTGGAGTGACTTCCCCCTTTGGACCAGTAAGCTAAACATATAATTGTTTAGAAACTCTGTGCCCTTGCCAAAATATGAACTCATGCGCGTGGAAGGGGACAGAAGTTCAGATTTCAATCTGGCCTTTTGGGGCGGCACGTGCTTCTCTAAGCTTCTCCAGTAAAGTTCATCTTAGTTGCTCTCTAGAGGCTCTTTTATTGGGAGAGAAAAAAGATCTGTCTGCCAAGAGGGAGAATGATGTTGTCTGCTGAGATATGCTTCAAGCTCTCATAGGGAAAACAGAATCTTCCTTCTTCCTACCCATGCTTCGAGGGACCACTGGAGAGAAAATAATCTGGAAAATTGTAATATCTGAGGGAATAGTGTCAAGAAGATGAGACCAAACTATTTGCAGTAGTGGCCAGTGATAGAAGAGGCAATGGCAACAGACTGAAACACAGAAAGTTCCGCCTGAATTTGAGGAAAATCTTCTTGACTATGTGGGTGACAGAGCATTGGAACAAACTGCCCAGAGAGTTTGTGGAGTCTCCTTCTCCCTCTCAAGGCAGCCCACCCGGATGTGACTGTGTACAACATGCTCTAGGTGACCCTGCTTGAGCAGAAGGTTAGGAGGAGATGATCTGCAAAGATGCCTTCCAACCTCAACCACTATCTTATTCTCTGAAAAGTCTTTGCAGGACCATACTGCTCCATTCTAGGCTATGTTCTAGCCTTTCATCCTACCCTGCTGAACCACCGACCACCCTTTTTTATTTTCTCTCTTCATTGTGAAGTAGCTCCTAATTCCTGGGCCACAACCTTGTCCTAGTCTTCTAAGTTCTTGCATTCTGTCCTGCCTGGCAGCCCATTTCAGCCCTTTCCTACCTCAGTTCCTCATGCAGTTTCTTTAAGGATAGGTGAAATATTAAAYTGGAGATGCTGCTTTTCCTCCATCACTGACAACACTGCAGCATAGCCCCTGAGAGAAGCAGCAAAGCAGCCTCTGTGAATTCACTGCCCTCGGCCCCCATGTGTACTTCTGGGAACCCTCAATGCTGAGTAGCTAGCAGTCCATTCATGCCTTAATTCAACCTGCATTTTGCAGAGGGTAAAATGTTTCAACCTCTCCATATCTGCCATCTTCACTTTGAGTACCCTCTGCTTCACAGCAAACAGGAGGGAGAAGATGCTGGACACAGAGCATTTGTTTGCCTTGAGTAAAAGATAAAGGGCTCAGAGATTTAAATGGGGGGATTCATTGTATCAGATACTATCAGTTAAGAAGATTGTCTATGCATTTTGAGTGTGTTTGGCTCAGATTACACATTAGAAAAAGTGCAGTTACAGCTGGGTATCATTAACTCATCCATCAAGCTTAACCTTCATCGTAGTGCCTGGTATCTTGGGCTTGACTTTCCAGAGTGCCCTGAGAGCTGAGGGTRCAGTTTGCCTGAGAAAACAAAGAGGAGAAGCAGAAGGAATTTAAGGCCACGTCCTGGACTTACACCTATGTCATCTGTGCATTGCTGTGCACATTTTGGATTACAGRGCATGGGAAGAGGTATCCACTGGAGAGCTGTAGCCAGAATCCCAGTCTGGTTTACTACATCCAAGTGTTTCATGGTGTCTTAGACATAACTCATAAGCATGAAACAATATGCCATCGTACAACTCTACAATGGAGCAGGAAACAAAACCCCATTTCTCTTTCTTTGTCTACATATTCAGAGCGCTACAAAACAGAAAATAAATTATGGATTAAAATAAAGTTGTCTGCTTTTCCCTACAAAACAAGAGAGATATTTGTTACTCTCTGTATGAAGAAGAGACAAAGGATGTCTTCCTTTTGGTTGCAAGTAATTGCAACCCTGTAAAATCCGAATGACTGGAAAGTAAGTACCTTGTAGCTTTCCCTCCAGCGTATGGGAGGATTGAGCTTTTGGCAGCCTGGGAATGCCTAGAAGTGAAGATTGTGTTTTCCGCCTTAGAGTCATAACATCTGAGATTATTGCCTCTTAGAGTGCTGGATGGTACCAGTGCTGGTAGCTTCCAGTCCTATCATRTAACACAGAACCTGTGTCCCTTCTTCAGTTGCACTTAACTCTGAGACATAGTGACAAATAAAAATGTGGCTGAATTTATCAGCCTGGACTCCAAGTGGGGCACTCAGAAGTGGGTACGTCTTGTGTTATCCCTGATGGAAACTGTGGTTACCAGCAGCTATGCTGCTGACAAGCACAGCATCGTTTCATGCTTTCTGTTTTTATACATGCTGTTCAGCGTAAAATGGCAAAGTGCCCTGTAGTACTCCACCAGGGCAGGTGGTGAAGCAGAAACTCTGACTTTTGTGAGATGGTGTCTTGAGAAGTTGTTCGGCAGTAGCTGTGTTTTGTGTGGCTTTCAAGGGCAGGGCACAAGAGAGCTATAGTACTTGAGCCTGACAGTGAAGCTTCTTTGCCACAGACAGCTCAGCAGCTTGGCAGTATTTGTCAGCATCTCAAAAGCCAAGGAACTGAACAAAAGCACTCCTGTGGGCATGCACAAGATGGAAAGGAAGCATGCAACATGAAGAGTACACAAGAAAAGCCAGATCTAGCCTCACTCACTCAATCATGAGTGAGCTGGAATATGCTGCTGCAAGGAAAYCACACTGTGACAAGACCACTGCTTTCCCTTTTGCAAAGGTTTGATCTTCCATAGGACATAGCCTTGTGTTATGGCTCATATGGCAAATAGCTCATCAGACTGAGTATCCTTCCTCGTCTTGAACAAAACATTGCAGACCCCTCACCTCACAGCCCTTCTTCATCCATGGAGCACAGGACACCTGAGGAGGTTTGATGCACAGTGTGGTGGCACATGTGCTCGGGTGGCTGCTTCTAGGCCAATGTGCTCTGGAAGTCAGATGGCAAACTGCACATCACCAAAGTGCTGGCTGCGATGAGGACAAGATGGCATTGGATGCAGAGTTTTAAAATGTGTGTCATTTTGACACATTTTGGGAGATGTGTACRAGAGACACACATATGCCACCTAGCACACGTCTGGTAGCATGGCAGGAATCCAGTTATAGATGGAGTCTATAGATGAATGCCAAAATAGAATAGGATGTCATCATTCATTTCAAAGATACTTATCAGACACTCAGGTCAAACTTGCAAGGTAAAATTTGTGAGCAAAAAAAAATCTGTGAATGATTTTGTAATTTTTGTTCTGTTCATGCTTACCTGTATTTTATCTTGATCAGCAGAATCGGACTAGTTATGCTCCATCTGTGTGCTACAAGGGAATCTCACATCCAAACTCAGGAACAGCCCTAGAGAATGCATGGCAGCTCTTTAAGGGAAGGAGTGGGGAGACTAAGCAGTTACAGGCAAATCTAGGTAGTTCTTTCTTGGCTGATGTGAGTTTGATCAAATTTATAGGGAAGAATTGATTTTTTTTCCTGCAGATGTGAATGGTAAAAAAAATTATTTGCAGTACTCTATACCTTGACTGGAATGGTGGGGAAAGTCTCTAAATTCCAGCCACAGTCCAAGCAGAACTAGCAGTCTGCCATAAAGCACTCCAGTTCCTCACCTACTAAAATCTTCTGAATAAAGAAAACGGTATGGCAGCTCTCTGTCTTCCTCCTTGAGATGTGGCATGAATTCAAAGTGCCTCTGAAATCTAATAGGGAATTTCTATTAGGATTCTGACAACCAGTCAAGTTTTACACCTCYTTGATGTGCAGAGTCCTCTGTCAGCACACTTGCACATCTATACCTTCCAAATACATGCATGTCTGGGATTTTTCTAAGAGCATCCCACCAAGAGGCTGAAGTCTRCAATATTTGTTTGCTGTGATTATTATTCCCCCTCTCCCAGTTCTGCACTGTTATTGATTGAGTGCATGTCAGCTGCCAGGCTGGAACAGACAGCTTATTTACTGCCATTAATTGATAGCAAATTTGTCAGCCTTTGCCCAATATGCTAAGCAATCAGTAGATTATAATTAATTGACATTTATTTATTTCACATTACTATTTATTGCTATATTCCCTAACAGGCTTTCTCTTTCTTTTCCCTGTCGTTTTTGTCTCCCTTTGCTCCCTTTTGCCCACTTGTGCCTGCAGTCCTGCTTGTGTCTCCCTTCTGGCTGCCCCTCTTTTGCTCTTTCTAGTCTCTGTGCGGCTCTAGGCTCTCCCTGCCCTCCTCCCTGCCCCTCCGGTTCTGAGCTGTTCCTAGGAGGAACAGGGGGACAGATGGCCACAAAGATTCCAGCCTGAGACTGAGTAATACAGGGTCCTAAGTGTCCTTCCTCTGGGACTGCTGAGATGTGCAAGTGATGGTGCCTGAGATGAAGAAAGAAAGATAAGAGAAGGAAAAGGCAAGAGGGGGCAAAAAAAAAAAAAAAAAAAAACAGGCTTTCCTACAGGGCAAGCAATAATAAAAGTGTTAAAAATAATATTTTCAACAACTCCTCTGCTGATCTGTACTGTGGATATCAGTGTTGGGGGGCAGATGAAGCCCTACTAAAGTGTGGGGGGGGGTTGTTTTGTTTTCAGGAAGAAATACAAATGAGCAGAGGTCTCAGGCCAGTCCCTGACAAGCGCCGCCTCCCACTGACATGCGTGGCCAGATTTTCTTTGTGAGTAATGTGTAACGCATGGGACCACAGCGGGTGAGAGCCAGCAGGATCTTGAGACCCACTGCAGCAACCTGCTGTGGGGCCCTCATGATACTTCCTGAAAGCAGTAAGTCATCCTATTGCTCGTTCTGCTGCACTTGAAATGTGTCCAGGCCGAGTATGGCACAGAAAAGGGGCACGTCTGTCTTCAGCACCGTTCATCAGCATGAGGCTAGAGGTGCTTCGCACAGCAGGATGTGGCTACCGAGAAGCAATGCCTGCAAGAGCAATTCGGGAAGAGTGAGCTCAAATACAACCCAGCGTTTTATGCCCTTCTCTGTCAGGTGGATTAGCACAGGGCAAGTCTGCTCACTTCTTTCGCCAGCCAGATGCAGGCCTTGACAAAACTGTGTCCTGTCCGCAGGCTGTAGCTGTCGCTGCAACGAGGCACTGTTTGGTGATGATTTCAGGTCAGGAGGGAAGGGCACAGCAGCTGCCCGGGACARCCTTGCCCTTTGCCTCCTGCCTTGAAACGGCTGCTGACAAATGGCAGGCCACTGTAAGGAGCAGTCCCCAAGGAGAGATCCTACAGACCCCTTGGTTTTCTGCTGAAATGCTTTGATTGGGGCCAGCCATCAAACATAACAAGGCTTGTAAAACACTAGGGCCTGTTTTTCAGAACATGATTGCTCATCCGTGGCTCTGTCTGCCTCAGTCCTTTTACACTTTCCACATGTGATTTATTTTTGTTTGACTCCGTTATCCTTCAGTGTGTGCCACCTTTTATCACTGGAGAACAGACATCTGTAACCTTTTCCTACATTGTCAGTAAGACCAGTGGAAGAATAAAATCCACATCAGGGTATAACACAGCCAAGCCCAGTCGTGTGATCAGTCTCCAAGGAAGGCTATGAGAGACCCTCTAAATGCTTGAGCAAAGTGAGAGAAAGAGGCTTATTTCAATACCTCCAAGTCTTATGCTCCTATGTGTCTTAGAGGCCATACCRTTGCTTGCCAACCTGAATCTTTAAAAATAGTCTCTGCTTTAAAATTATCACAGTGTAGATAATCCTTTACTGAAGGATTGATAAAATGGTGTGAAAAAAAAAGCAGAAAAGCAGACAGGGATCTGGAATCAAAGGCAGTGAAGCACTTTGAGATCTTTGGATAAGAAGTGCTATATAAATGCCACATTAAAAAGACTGGCAGATTTCTAAGCTGTTCCTTCTCCTGGATGCATTCATTTTTCAGTGTAAGTGCTTTTTTATCCACACATTCTCTATGACTGTGATGGCACATCTCCAGAAGACCACATTTTGACCACGAGGACACGGATTTAGTCAGCTCCCCTGATCATAAGCCCCTACTGAAGCAGACAAGGACAAGCCTTTGATCTCTGACCTGTGCAATATGGCAACTGTGTAGGCTGTGTGGAGTGTGAGTAGTGCAAGTCCACCATATTTTATTCCTCCTTTTGATCCAAGTTGAAAATAGACCTGGTCAAGATTCGCTTCTCTTGCAGAATCGTRAAGATGTCAGTTCCAGGCAACAAATTCACAGGCCTCAAATAAATACCTGAGTGGCTGATGGGACAGCTGAGAACTCTCCTCTGGCTATGAACACGACATGGGCTGAGGCAGCTCCCAAGCTACAGGACAGTGTTTCAGTCATATGTTTGGATGAAAAATTTAAAGCTGTTCCTCCCTATGTAGCACATGCCAGCAAAAMCAGAAATGAACACTGCTACTTTCGGTTCATTTGCCGGTCAAATTAWGTCTCATGAAGAAATGACATGGCAGTCTGATTAAGTGAAGCCAACGCCAGGACTCGGGAGMAGGTGCTGAGGCAGTCTGCAAGCAAGGGGGAAGACCAAAGCTGAGGAGCCTCAGTGCAGCTTTCCTGCAGTCCCAGGCCTGCACTAATCCCCTACATCTTTTCCATACACTGGGATTCCCGGCACTGTGCATTGCATGAACTGCCTGCTCAGATGCTGCAGGTTTTGATGGTTTTGATGAAAACAGCTGGGCAAGTAGCTGCCAGGCAGCGTTTGCCGCTGGTGACTGGCCCTGTTGTGCAAACACGGTGGGCGCTGGTGCGTTGCTCATGAATGCTGCATTCGGCAGTTGATCCTCTGGGAAAAGCTGACAAAGAACAAAGAAGGAGCGAAAAACTGATCTTTTAAACTGAGCTTGACTTCAGACTCTTAGCTCAGACAAAGATGGGATCCGAATGTAACTCTTTGTTCTTGTAGTGTGACACCAGGAGGGAGATGGGAAATCTCACATTAAGAGACCAGATATATGGTAAAGTTTAGATGGGATAAAAAGGTGCTTTAAATTACATCTCCTCAATCTTTATTTTAATTTCCCTTTAACCAAAAAAAAAAATTTTTTTTTTTAAATCAAACTGGTGGAATTTAGGTTTTGAACAGCAAAGAAGACATGTCTGCCGTAAGAACAAAAAAAAAAGATGGTTTGTTGAAGCTTGTATTTGACAGTTGTCTTCCAGAAAATAATCGAGTAAAATAAATGTTGCTCCACCTACTCACTAGGAAAGAGCTAACAATTACATACAGGAAGATGTGACACGGTTGGTTTTGATTGTTTCCTGCTGTGGTTTTTACTTCTCTTTTTGGTGAAAGTGGTGCAACCATTATTTGTCTCATTTCCAGACTTTTTAAAATCTGTGAATATGTCCTTTTTGTGTTTCTTTTTATATCAGAATCTTCATTTTGCTGTCGATTGAGATAAGTAGTTCAATTGATAAGTAGTTCAAAGAGATTAAAGATAAAATGAAATATAATCAGGAAATAGTATTTCAAATCAACAGTTTATCCATACAATCAGAGTAATGGAATCTCAGATCAGCTGAAGGTGGAAGGGACCTCTGGAGTTCTGGTCCACCCCCACTGCTGGAAGCAATCAACATATAAGGACCGAAAAATAGGAGTGTGCTCTGCCTGTCACTTCAGTGAAACACATTCAAAAATTTCTACAAAATGATGACAGTTTTTTAGTGTATCTAATGAGTAGTCCTTATTTAGATATTTTGGAATACAGATGGTATTCAGAATTCATAAAGCAAGCCAGAACCACTCCTCTAGTCTTCATCCCAGAAATTAACAACAAAGAAACACAATCAAATGAATATTTCTCRGTATGTTCACACCCCCAATTACAAAGTTTTTGATATAATAGTATGTTGATACCAATATATTCAGCAATTTCCTTTTAGTAGGAGGTAGTGTGTTGCTTTTGTGCTTGTAAGCACTTGATTGTGTGAGAAGTCTGTTTCTCCACAGCTTCTTAAGCCAGGAAATGAATAATCTCCACTGACTTTTAGATATGCAGTGTAAGCAAGGTGGTATGTTTTGAAAAAGCATGCATAGACCTCTGCTTCCAGTATTTCTTTATTAGGACACTTGACAGTAGCATGCTGATATTGGGCACCATCTTGTTTGGCATTCTGTTCTGAGTCATTGGGCACCATCTGTTTGCATCTTCTTCTGCATCGCTGACCCCTTTTCATACCCACTCTGGGCACCTAACTAAGCACCTAAATTTGATTTATATGCAGGGAATCAGGAACCAGGCATTGCAAGAAGTAATTTTTAGGCATCTGAACTCTCCAGTGGATCTGCCATTTGGTGTCATATCCTGTACTCCACAGCATGAAAGCCAGGGCTGCCAAACTCAGATGTGCCCATGTCCTCACATGGCCATTCCTGAGCAGGCAGCTGCAATCTGTGCAAGCTCCTTGGCTTGAGGGCGCAGGCGGTCTGCAGCAAGGCTCCTCTACCTACTAGTTCATTCTCCTTTAATTTGGCAGCGGAAGACATCTCTGCAGACTCTTTCTCTGGGTTATGGTTCACTGAGGCATTTGGTTCATGTTCTCACAATCCACTCTGGCAGTTTATCAGCCAGCTGTTTTTGCCACCTCTCTGCCAGCAGTCACTATCTCACCAGAGAGACAGGACAACAGGCCTCAGGCTCAGATTTATGGCTGAGGAACAAGGCCCGAAAAAAGTCTTGTTGGATTCCTGTCCTGTGGCCTTTGTGCCTGACCCTGTGCTGCTCACAAGTCAGGTCCGAACTTCTGGAACATCCAGCTGGGCGGTGGAAAGCAAATCCTCAGACATTTGTTTTTCTTAAGACAAGGCATTGTAAATTGCAGCAGAGGGAAAGACACTGTTCCATGAGCATCTCCAGTGGCATTTGCATGGCAAATAGGACAGTAAAGACAGAAGGAAGAAACTCTTGACAGATACACCAAGCGAAGCTAGACCCAGCTGACAGTGCTGGTCCCTGGTGGTTTCAGTGCCATGTCAAATGAATATACAACCAGTCTTGGTCCATTGCTGGTGGATTTGTTACCTCTTGTCTGGCGATAGCGACGTTTGGAGTCAGTCTCAGACTCTTCCTAAGCACTTTGTATAAACGACTAAACCAAACTTTGGTTTAATGAATAACATTTTGAACTAAAGTATTTTAAAGCAGAGTTTTTTTGCTGTTCTTAATCAGCTTTAACATGACAACTAAGATAAGCCAGCACAACTCAGTGAGTGGGAAAGTCCTTGGAAATTGGATGGGGATCAGGAATGAATGTTAGGGAAAGCRGGTCAGAAGCTTAATGCTTAGATTGACTGGTTGACT
This sequence comes from Nothoprocta perdicaria, assembly GCF_003342845.1. NCBI lineage: Eukaryota > Metazoa > Chordata > Aves > Tinamiformes > Tinamidae > Nothoprocta > Nothoprocta perdicaria. The sequence continues at coordinate 1,016,701 of NW_020455171.1, forward strand.
GCCTCATATGTGCTAGGTGTTGCAGGAAATGAAATGCAGATCTATTTTATTCATCAATTCAAAAACTTAAACAAAAGGTAATATTAAAACATYGTTAAAACACAACTAAAACTAAAGTAAGTTTTGTTACAATGAAATACAACTGTCATGTCAAAGTCAGGTGAGTCTCAATATCGTATGAGAATACAGTCCAATTACTGCAAGAATTATCAGTYCTTATGCATTTTAAAAGAATCCATAGAGAGAGTTATTCTTTGATTATAAASTCCAATAGAAGAATATTACCAAAACTGGCCAGTTTGTAATTGAAGAAGTTACTTTTCTTTGTGCTGAAATAAAACTTTTATCTGACAATCTAATTGTCTCAAAGATAATTGTTAAAGCTGAAAATTATGTTCTTAAATAGTAAAATACTTAAACAGAGAGCCTATTCAGATGCTTTGGAAAATAATTTYTGTATCCTAAACACTTAAAAAATCTGGTCTTTACCCTTCCCTTCCCCATCCTCAAATGTTTACCARTTTGATCAGAAGTTTGAAAACTTTATTTACCAAAGATTGTAGATAATAAGTTGATTCTTTTCTGTCTCTTTGCCCTGAAAAACAATCTTATAAAATAATATTTGAACAGTAAATTCTTCTCTAGATTGATCTCTATGTGCTCATTTGCATGTGCAGTATATGCCTGCTTTTATGCCTATGATTAAGGACCATTAGAAAAACAAGACTTCACAGCTTAGAAAAATAGGAGAAAAAAAAAAGAAGAAAAAACAACAATACATTTCTGAGACAGCTGGAGTTTGAAAGTGTTTCAGCTTTTTCAGGCTTCTGGATTTTTACAATGTAAGAACTAGGATTGCAGCCAGTAGGCCATATGGTGATTTGCTGGGTATCACATCTCTTGAAGAGACCTTTGTTCAAAAAAAAAAAAAAAAAGTCATATGCTGGCAGTGTGAATTTTTTAGAGCTATGACTTCTTCCCTTCTCCAAAGTGGATGTTCAGAAATATTCCAGAACTTGAATATTCTCTATGTTTCATGSAGCTTATTCCTTTTACTTTCCAGATGATTTCTCCAAAGTCTTTGGACAAATCAGGCCTAACTTGGAGTCTGTATCAAAACCTCTGAGAGTAACTCAACCCCCTAACGAATATCAGTTTTTAAGAATTCTTCTTTGTAAAATAATATGAGTATAGTCAGTGCTTTGCTTCYCACAGCTGCCTCCCTATCCCAAGTATATATGAAATCCATAGACAGAACATCATTTTTGAGGAAACAGGCATGGTCTTATCTGGCTGAAAAGTCTTGAGATAACATTRTGTCTATAATTAAGACAAAGTTCAGCATAAAAATAGAAATCAATACTTGAAAAGGGACCATAGTGAGCATTATTTACTAGGCATTTCCCAACAGTGATATTTAGAAATTCTAAATTACAAGTTTCATTATGGTGATTTTTGTTCTCAGAAGGAGATGATATACAGTATTTTCCTAGTGCAGAACTGGGCTCCAAATCAAGTTGATTGTTAACTGGAAACTTCATCTTGCAAGTGAAATGCTGTTTTAAAGCCAACCAAGAGTGAAACTTGTGTAGAGCACTGAACTGTATGTCAGGTTCGCATTACTTAAGCTGTTCTTCCCATGCTGGGAATCTGGGTTCCACAACTGCCTGTGGCACCTGATGGTGGGGAATGGATGAAACATATACAACAAATACTGTAGAAATGTCTTCCACTGTACCATTCACACAGGAGTTAGATGCATGGGGTTACTGTTATATATCCAAACCACAGGTATTAGATGTACTGTTACTTACACAGCTCAAAATAGCATGTTTACACAATTCTTTCCTATAGATACTGCCTTTATGTACTAATAGAAAGTCACCTTTTGCCTAAAGTCAGAAAAAAAAAAAAAAAAAGAAGAAGAAAACAAACACAGTATTGATGAAGAAGCATTTCTCTTAGGTGATTAACAAGACATAAAACATTATACCTGTGACCCTTCTTAGAAGGGAACAGAAGCATAAAGGCCAACAATTTCTTTGCATGCAATGAAAAAGAGAGCTAACTCATGCTGCTGATGGTGTTGCTCTGCCTTAGCTACTCTTTCAGGTAAACTGTTACAGTGGTTGACTCTCTGCAGGGCAGCATTTATAACAGTAAGAACAGAAAAGCAAACAGAAGAACCTGCTCACAAACTGACAACACAAAGAAGGACTGACTCTGTAGGCTGTAGAAGAGCCCAGGTAGTTTATCAGAGAAGCATCATTGAGAGCCACAACTCAGTGATTATTTTAAAGCTAGGATGCCTAGATTTTTGTTGAAAAACTAGAAGCTTTTTCCTACAACAATTGTTTGATTTTGAACATTAGTTGGCTCACCTGAAATGCCTGTAACTATAAAGAGGGAATATGAATATCATATAAGATGCCACCTTTGTTTACACATGCCTTTGTACCATACCTTGAAAGGAATGAATGGATCTTGAGTTGTTCAGCTTCATTCACTTGTGCTAGTCTTGTGACAATCTCAGAAGAGTAAAATGTGTATGCATGTAACACAGGTATGTGTTACAGCCACTACATCTGTATGACTACAAAAGAGCTTCTAAAAGCCTCACCAGATTTTCAGCTGGTGTAAATCAATGTAGTGCACTGAAGTGTATTGACTTGAGTCCAGTTTGAATACATTTCAGAGCTGAAACACTGAAGGTGCACTATTTAGGTCTGCTATGAATCTGCATTTAAACAAAAAACATAGAAAAAATAATATACTTTTTTTTATCAAAATGAGCTTAGGTGAAAGCAAGCCAACGAGCCTGTCTGTGTATAATATTTTACATGCATTTGCCAAAAAGTTGTTTAAGAGATCTAAATGACATGTGAAATTCTCCATGGGAATCAAACATAGAACTGTTAAAATTACTGCTCAGTTGCTAATGACTTCTTCCAGTTCTCATCCATAKGACTGAAGTTTTGCTTATCTGAAAGCTAGAGTCAGAGTTCTATTATGTATTGGGAAAGTAATTATTTTATTGAACTCTGTAACAAAGCAGCAGACTAATTCCTTCCAGTCTAATGGATAGGTCAATTTGTACTTAATTTTTGTGTATGTGTGTGTATGTATATGTCTGTCATTTTTTTTAAAGCTCTTTAAGATGGTCCCCACTGTCACTATGAAATGCTTTCATACGTAAAACTAGAAGAGCAGTTCTCAGTACTGCTAACATACATGAATTCATARCATGAACAGACCTTAAAATTCTGTTAATCCTGCATGCTGTTCTTCCTGGCGTGTCTGTATTATGGGCTTTGCTACTAGTTCCTTTTTCCAACATCTTTCAGAAGTCACACATCAGGTGTGGCCTAAACTTTTAGGATGTCATTTCTGCTAAGTGATTAAATTAGAGGATATTCTTCTTCTTCTTCTTCTTCTTATTCTTATTATTATTATTATTATTTCAAAACACCTTGTATCAGGCTTCTATTGAAGAAGTCATATAAGAGTAGTAGTCTTCCTTAGAATGTTTAATCAGAGAATGATGCAATAGAGACCTCTGCTTAGATTCAAACATGTTCTTGTTGATTTCCCATTGTAATAAATCCATTTGTACTGAAACTTTTTGCCTTTGAGCAATATGCCTCAGAAACAGATTGTGAGTGGGGAGATCATGAAAACTGCATTTGAAGACAGTCTGACAAAAGAAGGCAGGGGCTATGCTGAAGCTGGTGCTGTGTGTGGAAAAGGTATTTGCTCCTTACCTCCCTGCCACGCTCCCTGAAATTCATAGAAGACAATGAACCATTTGGACCCATACTTGCCCAAGTCTCTGGATATATCTCAGGTGCTTGACAGGTATTTAGCTCTGGATGAATACCAGGGTATGTGCAAGGGCAACTTTGAGTAGCTGTGTTTACTAATACCTCTTTCAAAGCCAAAATCACATACAAAAAGAAGAAAGGCAGGTACCCACYGGAGGAGTAGCAGGTGAGTAGGTAGGGAAGCAATCTAAGAGTCAGGAACCTGCCTTCTTTTTCTGTTTCGTTGATTCACTCTGCTTCTGCTTCTGTCTTTGCAAAATGGCAGTATCTAAGTTCACTCCCAGTTTTGACAGCTGGATGAGAAGAAGCAATGCACATAATGGTTAATTTCCATCTGCTACTTTTCATTCACAGTTATTAGGCATGTTCATGATTTTCAGAAGCTTTGTGGAAAAAAAAAAAAAAAGTCAGACTGAAATCATGATCTGACTTCTTTCTTTTCTAGCACTGAAAAGCTACCACTGGGCACTTAGTCTTCTCATGTGTCAAGTTATACCTCATTCTTTTAGATCCAGGAGTTTCAAAAAAGCAAGCAAACTCTCCGGTTTGGCATGTCAGAGAAGAGCTGTATTCCCACAAGAGAACTTGTCTGCCTAACCTGGATATTCAAATTTATTCAGGCAGGATCTCTCTCTGAGGTAGATGAATTTCCTTCTGCCTTATCTAAGGAGTGTTGCAGGCACTTGGTTCAGGCGACTTGCTTCATGAGATACCAATAGTGTAGGAATGAAGAGGATGCCAGAGTAGAGTAGATTGGAGCATACCCGTGAAACACCAAGTGACAAAGGAGTCACCACTGTAGCACACGATTCTTGGGTCTACATGGCTATTCCTTTTCCTCTTCCCCCTTTTTTAGGTGTGTATTTGCCACACTTAAAAGAAAACATTGCATCATAACAACRACTAGATGGACAACCTCAGCTTTTATCCAGTGCTCTTTTTCCTCAGGAACAATTATTAAGAGGGTATCTGCTAACGGAAGATTCCTAAGGAAGGGTAGGTGGTCACCTCCCACCAAGGGAGGTGATCCTCCCCCTCTACTTAGCTGTGGTAAGGCCACACCTGGAATGTTGTGCACAGTTCTGGGTTCGCCAGAACAAGAGGGATGTGGAACTTTTAAGGAGTGTCCAGCGTGGAGCAAAGAAGATAATTAAGGGACTGGAACATTTATCATATGGGGAAAGACTGAGTGAGTTGAGCCTGTTTGGCCTGGAGCAGAGAAACTTGAGAGGGGATCCTATCAACACTTACCTGAGGGGAGAATATAGGGCTAAACTATTCTCAGTGGTGACCTACTGGTCAAGTGGTCACCTACAGGACAAGGAGAAATGGGTGCAAATTGAAACACAGGACGTTTCATCTTCATATGATGAAAAGCTCCTTTCCTGTGAGGGTGACAGAGCCCTGSAACAGGCCGCCTAGGGAGATTGTGGAGTCTCCTTCTCTGGAGATCTTCCAGACCTGCCTGGATGCGGCCTTGTGCCCCTGCTCTGGGTGTCCCTGCTGAATCAGGGGGACTAGATGATCTCTAGAAGTCCCTTCCAACSTCAAGCATTCTGTGATTCTGTTGATGTTAGCGTAGGGATTCAAGTCACYCTTGACAGCCTTACTAGCAGTAAACATGAGGCCCATGTGCCTGTGCTGGCAGATGGAGTGTGTCACTTGCTGTCCAGCTGTTGCCTTGGGCCTAACTCTGCCCCTGCTTCTTAGTCCCAAGGGAGACCACAGAAGAGGTGGGACACTGTGTGAACAAGAGGAATGATGACTGAGGCCCCTTGCGCTGAGCCCAGTGCAGAAGTTTTGAAACACAGAGAATACAGGGTCTGACACGTGGTGAGATAYAGAAATGATTGCTCCATCACATCATTGCTCAGGATTTGAGGTGAGAAGCTTTTCTAGGGGAGGATTCAGAAAATAAAAGTAGGGATTCTAGTCTTAATTGACCTGGAGAGTCTCTCTCGAGTGGTTAGAAGCCTTGGTTAGAAGCCTAGCTTTCCTGGTGAAGGCAGCATTAATGAATACATCCTTATCCATATGAAAAGTCTTTAGATAAAGATGCTAATTTAGTGCAACATCACATAGGCATCTTTAGTCAGGAAAAGTATTAAGCATATGTGTAAGGTCAAGCATGAGCCAAGTTACAGTCAGAAAAATCAACTTTATATAAATATTTAATTGCCTTCTAGGATAAAGAAGGGGGAAAGGGAAAGGAAGAAAAGAAGGGAGAGAGCAAGAGAAAAGGAATGGGGAATAGAAGGAGAGAGAAAGAAACGAAGTAAAAGAGAAGGAAAAGGTGGGAAAAGGACAGAGTAGGAAAGAGACTTGACTCTAAAAATGACATTTTTTACTCTATTTATCTCCTCTATTTCCTTATCTTCTCTATTTATTACATTTTCAGCGTCCCTTTTGTTTTATCACTGCATTAAGTATGCCAAATTCCTTTGCAAAATGCCTTGAACCACAAATGAGCCTCAGTTTTGTTCTTGCTGCAGTCAGTAGCAAATCCACTTAGATCAGGGGCTAAGGTTCAGGGCTTTGCTAGGAAAACATTAAATCAGTAGCAAGAAGGTCATTTTAACATGTTAGGCTAGGTCCTTACCTGCTTAATTCAGTTCAGATCTGGTATAATTTTTTTTTTTTAGTATGAGTGTAAAACCTGAAATAAGCCTTTTAATTCTCATGTACAGCTAATCCAAATGACTACAGTACAAGTATCTCATATACATGCCTTATATGGATAAGGCTGGGCAGTTGCAGTCTCTTTAAAATGTTACTTATGGAGAGTAATTACATTTAAAAGGTACGATAATTTCTGAAGATGTTTGTTTTCTTGTCTGACCAGTATAATAGAGCGCTTCAAGCTCAACACTTTAGTAGCATATGATGTTATTAAACTATTATTTTCTTCAAATCTGTTTCAATTTGTTACTCATACTGAAAGGCTGAGAGCTATGACACTGGTTTATCTACTTTCCAGGAACTAATTCAGACAGCTAGTTGTTTAAAAGATCTTATAAATACTTTTTGGAAGCATGTTTTCATGTCTTTGGATTTTTTTTTTTTTCCATTCTTAATGTGCATTTGATGGGGCTTGTTCTGAAACAGTAAGCTTCAAATTGGTCTTTGAGCAAAACTATGGATTTCAGGAATTTTTAACAATGACAGTACTCTCAGACCTGCACTAATGCTTGTACTGTCTTTGACTAGTAATAGAGCAGTCCATAAGCCTTAACAACAGAGGAGTTACAATATATATAYATATAGTCTTCAGAGTGATCGCAGGTAGTCTGTGATGCATTGAAAACAAAATTGACAACTGTTTTWCTTAAGGATATCTCAGCATTTTAGCTGTAAAGCAATACATCAACTTATCCCAACTGAGATTTAAAGTACCTTGCCCCAATGTAATTTATCAGCCTCAAATCATAACATAAAAAAGAAGAAAAAAAAAAGTTTTGACAATATATCTTTATTTCTGTATACAGAGATTTGTACGGTTTGAGTAAGTGCTCCTTTGCACTTCCAGATGCCCAAAACAACTCTGCTTCAAGAAAGTTGGTTAGTTGTAGTGCTTAAAATAGATTTGAAGAATTGCTCCTTAAAATATTTCACACTTGTTGAAAGGTGTATGGCTAGAAGAATGCTACTGTGAACATGAAGGAACATTTTCCTAATGCATGTTATTAGTCTYGTGCTGGTAATGCTCTGTACTAGGGTACAGACTATACAGTGCAATTATTCAGGAGAAACCTGATACAAGAAATAYAGTCTGATTTATACAAAAGTGACCTTTGTGCCTGGTGACCTCAGAGAGCTTGGTGAGCACTCCAGATTCTACGGCCAGAAAGATAAATTGTTTTGCTCAATATTTGTATCTTCTCTCAGAAAAAGAAAAGATATGTTTGCAAGTGCAATGAAGATCTGTACTAATAATTTCCAAGCTATTAAAAGTGCTTTATAGTGAGATATAGGTTATCTGTTTAGCTAGTTAAAAGAGAGATAGTCAAATCTTTATGAAACAGTGAGATAAGAATGTATTAAAAGGGATAAAGTATGAAGTACCAAAGAGTTATTAAACCAGAGAAAAACGTTGAGGAAAGGTTATGCCTGGTAGTTAGACACATTCAATGTGACACACCTTTTAGCAGCAAAGATGAATAAGTGTCGGAAAAAAACCCTGAGCTTCTATATCCTCTGCCTCTTGCTATCATAAATTCAAGACTTTTCGAAAGATAAGATTTCATCAAATATAACTCACTGAATTAATCCAAAGAACAGCGGAATTAAATTCCACAATTTATATTGCACAAATCAGAAAAGACCAGTYTTTCATTCTGCCTCATAATTTGTTAGTATATGGATTACTCTTTGAAACGCTCCCTCAGTACTGATGSGCATTTGATATCATGTGTCATTAGGGGATGACGTTTTCCTAGGCCACTGCCAACCAAAAGCTGCAGTGTGAAGGAGCTGCGATCTCACAACTGTGCATCTTCTCCTGACAGTAATTCTGATGATCAGATTAGGATCAGTAACTTCCAGGAAGGCTAGAAYAGATCTGGGACTTTACCCTAGTGAGACTGAAGCACTTGTGTCCTGGGAAGGATATCCTCACCTAGCTTCAAAACACTGCTAGCAGCATAGCTCCGATGACACAAAGTCCCTTCAGGTGAACTTCCGGATTCAGTAGGTATTTGGAAAGGTTTGCTAGCTCTGTGGTGCCATGACCTCCTCGCTAGTGATAGCTAGTCAGCATAGCCACATCTAAGCAAGCACAGCCGTGCAGACAAGTCCATGGCAACTATCTCCACTACGGTTCAGGGCGAGGGCTGAGCAGGCAAGTTTCTGGCAGGGAGCACCTGCAGTCYCAGAGCATGGCCTGACCACCAGCTTCACTGGAAAGCATGATGCCTCTAGCAATTTGTCATATAAAGCAGTTTGAATCCATCTGCCATAATTGCTTTAGATTGAGTGAAGTTTTATCCATAAAGCTTTGGGCTGAATTCCCGTATTTGGATAGGTGCTACTGGTGACARAGGATGCCTTTTTCAAGTCCCATGATCTAAATTTTTAGAAAAGATTCCAAGGTGCCTTTGATGGCTGAGAATTTACAACATTTTCAGAAACAGGTCATTAATCTAGGTGATTATTTTTGTACATATGTTTCTAACTTTAGTCAGTAAGAATGAAAGTGGTGATCTTCCTGTTTTGAAAAATAACAGTAATGTAATTCAGGAGATTCTTCAGTCAGTTTCCATCTACATATATATCCATAGCTTCCATCTACAATAATTTTTTAATTCTTAGTTTCTCATTTGATTGTCTTGCAATGCTGGCTGTGGATATATTGGGGCACGTAACTTGAAAACTGTATATTATTTATGTCAAATCTACCTCCAAACTGTTTATAGTTTGTTTTTACTTCAGTAACAGATAAATACACKTTAGCTATATGAATACAATAGTCTATAAGCACAAACTGTACATTGAGAAAAACTGGATAAGGGAAGGAATGTGTATCAGAGGTGCTGATGATCCTCTTACAATGTAGAGTATGCAGTGTATTTAAAACTTACTTAAATAATTCCCCAAAGCTTTGTTGGATTCTATTAAGTGTACAATAATAAGCATTGTTGTAATTCTCTATGAGACAGTTTCTTGTGTGTGACAGGTTCATTAACAACAAGCTCTAACTGCCATTGTGTCAGCCTWCCTGTATTTCCAGGACATAGTCTCATTTTCCATTCACTACGCTCTACAAAATAGCAAAATGGTCCAACCAAGGGTACCGAATAATCATTATACCAGGGCCTGGTAGTAATACTTGCTTTCTAGAAAGCTTTCATATTTAGTATTTTTCATTTGGTGATGCATCTTGGCCCTGGTAATGTTTCTAACTGTGCTAGATGCTGCACATGCGCACAGCAAGACAGTCCCTGCTTCATGTAACATGCAAATGCTTGAACATGTTGAAACTTGATAAGGAGAAAATGAATACGTAATGACCAGGCCGAAAGGCAAAAGATTGGGAAAACACGGTAAAAATGTGAAACTTGTCATTCGCACAAACAGAGGTCAAGGAACACAAAGTACCTTACGGATGGGCTATGAGTTCACACACTTGATGACTACAGTGAATTTTGAAAGATCTGAAGGAAGTACTTTTGTGATTTTTTGCCTGGCTCTCCTCCCACAATCAAGGAGTGGCATGAGATGAAAGGTGAGGGTGTTTGAGGAAAAAATGCACAACCTGGTATTAAAGCTTGGTCTCACAGAGAAGAGTCAGGGCTCAGGTATTTCAAAACATAATTATTGAGTATTCTTACACTGACAGATGCAGTGTTGAGTGGAGACATCCAAGCTAGTTGTTTAAGAAGGTGAGGCAGGAAAGAATTTCACAGGGACAAGTTTAGCCAGCTGCAGAGGACGCTCTTTTAAATGCAGCCCAAGTATCTCTGTGTTGTGTTTTGCAATGTAAATACACTTTGTAATATGCTTCCCCCACAGTTGAACAGGACTGAGCTGTGACATCCGTAAACTGAAAATCTGGTGCTTCATTGAGTTTGATGTAGGGGACTTAACGTGGGTTTGAATAAGAACTCTGCATCTGTATGGATAAAATGACTAATGCAGCTGTATCATACTTAATGCAAAAATGGGCTAAAAACAAAAGCGGACTTGAAAATGAAGCAGACAACACAGTCAAAAGCTGGAAGATTTGAAGAGACTGAGGGAATTCTGACAAGGTATTATGAGCCTTGTTGGGGGGATTCTTCTCATTTTCTTGGGCATCTGAAAGTCAGGGAGATAGTRTAAGAACCCTGATAGTGATTTGATTAACCTTGCCACAAGATCAGCATTTAAGATGGGCATCTGGACATTTTCTGGAAGTGTCTGCTTCTCTCCACTACCTACAGAGAGAGGCAACACTCACCCTCTCTGTCCAATGTATAGGGAATTCAAGTAATAGAACACAAATCCCACCCTAGGTTTCTGGAGAGGGGCTTCCTGATCTTGTTTTGTATTCTTACAAATTTGTAAGAAGAGTAGAATCATAGAATCATAGAATGCC